>NW_015506611.1:138236-182503 GCF_001515645.1 Sinocyclocheilus grahami
TTGAGCCGTTGATAGCATTCTAATGCAGTTATTAATGAAGTTATTAGAAAGAGAGCGAGAGAGACCGAGACACACAGATAAAGAGAAAGAAAGAGAGAGAGAGAGACAGAGACACACAGAGAAAGAGAAAGAAAGAAAGAGAGAGAGAGCTTGTGTGAATTAGGCTACCTCTGTGCGTCCCTCAACAGTGTTCTGCAGCAGCGTCTCTAAACAGCGCTGTTATTACCTCGCTAGTGAGAAATGTCATGTGTAGTCTTTAGGTTGCAACACTATATAGGCTAACTGATCAAATCGTCAGGGCAGCGCTGACAACACCTTTTTGTGCAAACTGCGTGACCGTAGTGTGCGTGTGCGAGCACGTGTGAGTGCAGTAATTCCTGTGTGCTGTATAGGTACTGTATGCTAATTTCCGTTATTACAGTTAACTATGCGAACTGATATGGAACTGTAATGCTGTCAAGAGAGCTGCCTGGAACTACGTTCGCCGTGCGTTTCCCTGAAAATAATTGCACACCTCAGAACATTTGTCAGCCAATCAGATTCAAGCATTCAAAGTATAAGTAAGGCATAATTGACGACAGGCCGTTGAATTATTAGAAAAATAATGCACACCAGAGGTGGTGATGCGGTCACGACACGAAACGGCCATTACACCTAGGGTGTGCATTATTTTCTAATAATTCAACGACCCGGAGTCAATTATTCCGCTTGTACTACGGTTGCCACACCTCGGCGAGAGAGAGAGAGAGAGAGAGAGAGAGCATGTGAATTACCTCTGTGAGTCTGTATGTCTCTCAAAAGTGTTCGGCTAATGTCTCTACAGTGAACCATGTTAATATGAAAAACATGTTTACATGAAATATGTGCAAAGAGCTTGTGCGGGAGAAATAGAGTATGTGCTTTCCGTACATAATAAAATGTAACTTTGTGCCAAAAACATGGAAATTATTTATCATTTTTACCATATTGCTTACTATGTATTTGTTTGGCCAGTGTCGTTGTGGGTTTTGGTCATTTTGCTGTTGTAATACCTTTGAAATAACTCAAATCACTTGGCGAAGTGATATGGACATGTAATGCGGTCAATAGCTGCCTGGAACTACTTCGCCAAGCTTTCCCTGAAAATAATTGCACACCTCAGAACATTCGTCAGCCAATCAGATTCAAGCATTCAACGGCCCCGTAGTATAAGTAAGGAATAATTGACGACAGGCCGTTGAATTATTAGAAAAAATAATGCACACCAGAGGTGGTGATGCGGTCACGACACAAAGCGGCCGTTACACCTCGGGTGTGCATTATTTTCTAATAATTCAACGGCCCGGAGTCAATTATTCCGCTTGGCGAGAGGTTTTCCCTGAAAATAATTGCATACCTCAGAACATTCGTCAGCCAATCAGATTCAAGCATTCAATGGCACCATAGTATAAACGGTTTTAAAGCATACCTGCCAGCCAATCAGAATTCAGTATTCAGACAGATTATGTAAAATATATATATATATATATATATATATATATATATATATATCTGCACCGCCTTTACCAATATTATATAATACCTAATAGTTTATTAGAATCAGTGCAACTCATATCCATCATTAAAAACTGCTCTGAAGAAATGCGGCTGCCTGTAGCGTGACATCACTATAAACAGGGTTGAATAAAACCACGCGCGTGTCTTCTAACGGAGCTGTCAGACCCGTTTCTCGATCCATGTGAGGCACGTGTCTACGCTCTTCCAGATAAGAGCAGAACTATTTCAGGTTTTAATTGGGCAGCACATCATATTCGAGGCAGACAGCAACAGCACTGTGCGAGCCAGCTGTATTAGATAGATGATTTTCACGGTGCATATGGCTCACAGAACCCCACGGAGATAGGCTACGTGGATGTGTTTCACAGTGCGGTTTTCTGCCTCTCACGATCATCTGTGAACGGAGATCTGAGGGATCTCCAATTTCTAAGATATACTGTCAGCCACCATATCTCACCACAACTTCACACAAACAACTACCCACGCGCGCACACAAACTCACGCACCGTCTCGTAATGATGGATTTAGCCCGATTTGGGTAAAGATGGTTCCGTTAAACGTAAGAATGCATCAGTAACCCAGAAACAAACGGTAAAAAAATCTAAACAATTAACACTCCTCCAATGTTTTCCTTCTTTTCTCCTTTCAAAAAGCAAAAGACAACAATTTCCCTGAATCAACAGTGCCACCTAGTGTATGAAGACGGACTGTTTTGATTTATGTAAGCACTTTTACTTGATTAGCTTCTTTTTTAAACATCTGCTTTCTCACTTTTGATGTCAGTTAAAGTGGCATCCTTTTCTGTGATGACAAATATGATTGCGTATTAATGATTGATGCTTTTGAAGGCAGTAATCAATATGATTAATAGGAGCGAGGCGTCTCTCTGAACGACGCCCGTGAGATAATTAAACATCTGGTATTTTCATGTCGTACCGTTTCACTCATAACAAAATTAACAGGATGGCTGACGCAAAACTGTTTATTTGAATCGTTTTGCAATCAAAGCACTTGTTAAGATGATAAGTAAAAAAACAAAACAAAAAAAAAACTTTTTTCATTAGCAGGCATTTTCATGATAAATATTTCAACAAATAAATTGAATCTGTGCTTTTGTAATTCAGTAAAAAGCTGGCTCGGTTAACCTGAAATTGTCTCTGGTAATTTTAGTCTTTTAAAGTATTTAGTGTTTACATATAATGGAGAATGGGGCTAGTTGTCACAAGTTATCTCTCTTTAAACAAAAAGTCAAATTATGTGTGCGTGTCATTTTAAATATATTTCAGAATAGTTATGTATTTTTAACTGCAAACATCAAAGAAATGAAACCAAACACCTTGTAAACGCTGTTGACTTTGCTTACATGATGGAATATCATACATCTCACAAGTTATTTTGCCAAAAAACAACATGAAACCAAATTAAAGGTTATTTGGGCTAGAATTGGGTTACACATAGCCGGACTATATCGGGTCTATTTTTAACTCCAAAACAATAATAGCCTACAGATATATTTGCTGTTTAATTAATTTGTTATATCTAAAACACATTTTAAATGACAATTTGTTATAGAAAATTATCTTTAAAAAAAAACTTTAGATTTGAGTATTTTATATTTCAGAATACTTTTTCTCTTGAATGTCAATAAATGCAAGTTTTCCGTTGTGACAACATGCCCCAGCATATGGCTAACAAATGTTACATGAATCTTGCTCATTTTTTTGTCGTCAAGACCTTAATATATGTACAAAAATATGAAACTTAATAATAAAAAAAAAATTATTAAATACATACATACATATCCAGTAAAAACGTCCCCGATCTGACAATACATAAAGAAAAAATTTTTTTTTTTCAAAAATAAGAACATCAGCTTTGTATCTCAGTATCAAGTTTATCCTGCCTTCTTTGCGATACTATTTATTACTGAAATCATTTTCTTTTGACAACAGACATGGCAATATTGTGGCATCATGTCTTGCTTTTTATCTGATTCTGTGTGCAATATAATCTCTAATTTTCTGCAGTATCTCGGCAGACCAAATGATGAGGGAGAAGTTATTAGAGGTCCAGGCCGGGGATATTGTTCTCTTTCAGACCTCAAACCTGTATTGTGCTCACAAACTAAAGAGAAAATGCACCCCCAGTTTCTAATTCAGTCTATTAGATATGGTCAAGTAACCCTTTTATTTGAATGGAGGTCCAAAGCCTGCCTTATATCTAAACCATCTGTGTTATTTCTGTAGCAAAACTGTGAATACTGTACATCCATTTGAATACAAGGATTAGTTCATGAAGGCCAATTCAATATATATATATTTTTTTTTTTCCAGGCATGAATAGAACGTTTAAGGGTTATTAGCCATGTCATATCCTTTATATCAACATGTTTATTGAGGGGTAAGCATTATTCAATTATTATCCAATTCCTGGGTGATTTTGTTCAGCAAATGTAAAAAATATTTTGCAGATAGATAGATAGATAGATAGATAGATAGATAGATAGATAGATAGATATTATATTTGAACCTGTGGCAGCAGGAAGTAGTTCTGGCAAAAGTCACTCCATTGTTGTTTCTTATGTATTTACACACCAGAGGTGGACAAAGTACACAATTCCATTACTTGAGTGAAAGTTCAGATACTGCTGGTCAAATATTACTCCATCACAAGTGAAAGTTGTAAAGACAGATTTTTACTTAAGTTGCTTTTATTTTAATAGCTGTAAATACAGACTGATAAGAAAAAAAAATCAAACCTGCTTTAAAACCCAGCAACACAATGGTAGCTGTACAACTTTACAACAGCAACACTGATTTAACAAAAAAGCGAAACAGCAAGTTTTATTTGACACCATCGCTCTCGCGGTACTTTGATGTTATGCACAGAACAGTCTGTGCAGTGCATCTTCAAGTCAAACACCTGTGTTTTGTTAGGAGATGCACAACAGTTCTTCTGTGGCTTTATAAGTAATATACCACAATATTAACTTCTTATTATTGAATTGTTGTAAATAAATATCACATTTTCAGTTTAGTCAGTAATAATAATAATAATAAATAATAAATAATGCTCAAGTAAAGTACAGATACTCAAAAAGTGTACTTAAGTTTTCCACTTCACATTTTATTTCCACACGTTCTGAAATCTGTAGTGTAATCGCACTCCTCCTAACCCACACACACTTCACAATCACATTACAGAACCAGAACAGACTGTCTGTAAAGCACAAATGTCTCAAACATGACTGATTTCTTATCTTTTTCCATCTAAAAAGGTTTATTCAGATATCCCTCCATAACAAATTCATTTAATTCCATCATTTTTATATTACACCCTAACAATGAATGGAGTATGAGGCCTTGAGTATTACAGTCAAATCGATTCCAGTTTGCAATTCAGTGTTTGTCAAATGATGACTTCAGAAAAATTACTTTGCTTCTTTTAGATGCATGTGACACACTAAAGTATTGTTTTTTTCAAGTTTAGCACCACATTTTAAAGCATATGCTTTTCTAATATGCAAAAATAGAGGGAGTATTTTTAAAGAAATGAGTAACGTCTGCACTGTTGTCTGCTGCTACATAGGCTCCTTTCTTCTGAGGCAGCATCTTGACCTAAAATAAGGACTCAAAAGTGAATAATCCAATATTTATTTATTTATTTATTGCTTGTTTGTTTGCTTATATATATATATATATATATTCCCCAGTATCGTAAGTAGTAGAAGCGGTCTGAGTTAGAGATTTTACTTACATTGATACGCCATTAGATATCGACAAGAGACTGTGAGTCAGTAGCAAAGACTTGCATATTGAAAGGAATGAAACAGGGTTGTTAAGAAGGAAATTATAATTTTTTTACTTTAAAAAACACCTTGCAAGAACCAACAAATGCATTGATCAGCATTGATATGGGAAATCACACTTAACAGATGAAAGGATAGTACAACAAAGTTATCGCCTTCCTCAGGGGACATTCAAACTAATGTTTTATTGTGAATATGAGATTGAGGTGAAGAATGAATGCTGTATCAGATGCAAGTAATCAAAGTTGCTTAGTCCATCTCTCTCTCATAATACTCTTCTCTACATAACACAGTAAGCTTTTAATACGGTAATAGAATAAGCTTTCAATGAGACAATTCAGCGTTCCTTCGTTATTAGTTCTAACGTGACGTTTTCGAATTAGTAACGAAGGCTTGGGCTCGGTTAAGCATATTTATATTGCTTATATTTAACTCAGTTTAATATTTAATTTAATTTGTTCAACATATTTTTGCATGGCAGCTTTGATTTCATATTCAGATGATATTCTACACTCTTAAAAACAAAGGTGCTTCACGATGCCATAGAAGAACTTTTTTGTCTAAATGGTTCCATAAAGAACCTTTAACATCTGAATAACCTTTCTGTTTCACAAAAGGTTATTTGTGGCGAAAGAAGGTTCTTCAGATTACAAAAAGGTAAGAAAGAGATGGTTCTTTAAAGAACCTTTGACTGAATGGTTCTTTGTGGAACCAGAAATGGTTCTTCTATGGCATCGCTTGAAGAACCTTTTGAAGCACCTTTATTTTTAAGAGTGTATCTGAATCTTTTTTTACATTCATTTGAGAAGGTCATTGAAACTATTCAGTATAAACAGGGCTACAGAAATCTGCACAGGCCAGTTGTCACTAACATAATGGCTGTCATCCTCTATTGAATGCTATTCTTTCCATCACTTCATCCTAAACAACATTGTCCTTGTGTGAACTTGTGTCTCGCTATGCCGATCACGTCACGTTTCTATGGCTCTTTCCCCTTTGAACCTTCAATCCTGTCCATCCAATCGGCCGGTGTGATTAAACATACATCTTAACGTCTCTCCCCACCTCTACTGCCTCCTTCCGCCCTACTTAATGCTATTCATTTGTGAGTTTGGCAGCCTCACACCACTCTGTTGTGTGCTACAAACGTGCATGGGTTTCTAAGCTTGGCACAAGTTATTGGCATCCTTCAGGGTGACACAATAGTTTTTAACCAATCCGCCAGCTCTCGGGCCTGTTCAGCCGCCACTCTCGGTTGCCTATAAGAGCGCTCGCAGATTTGACTAGGCAGCCGTTTCTGTTCACTATCAGCGTCTCTTTGGCTGAAGAGATGCAGTGAGGACAAACACAAAGGGGTAGGGAGGTGAAGGAAAGAAAAAAAAAGAGTAGACAGAAAGGATTGAAGTGGAGATAAAGGACTGGACTGAACTGTAGTGGATGGGGAGGATGGGTGATGGGTTCATTAAGACACTAGCTGTGTCCTAACCAGGTGCAACGCGATAAGCTGCCTACAAGTGCTGTGACTCCACACAATTACTGCCACATAGAAATCATTTACTTTCCAGTAGCTAAAAATATTTAAAACAAGCTATATTTACTTGAGAAGCAAAATTGCATACGATAAGGAATAGTTTGTTTACTCAGCATAATGTTGTTTCTAAAAACATATGGCTGACTGACTTTCCCCAAAACACAAAAGCTGAAAATGAAGACTATTCTACATGCAGTTACAATGAATGCTGACTGAGATTTACAAACAAATAAATAAGTAACAATAAAAGTCCAAACTTATTTGAAGCTGATTGTAGGAGACATATTGAAGGTCTACTTGCTGATTAAGGACCTTGTGAAGTAATCCCAGAAGGTGCTCTTTGTTTGGATTTGAAGCTAGCTAAATAAATAAATGAATGAATGAATATACATATACATACATACATACATACATAACTAACATTTCAAGGCACTTCTTCTTGTCCAAAAATGTTAAAAAGCCTTTATTCACATTCTGGCCATCTCAATAAACATTAAAACTGCCTAAAACTCTGCACACTGATGCATTTCAGCCTTCAGCCTTCTTTAGAGTGTGTCTGAAGCTGACTTTATTATTGATGACTGTTAGTATTATTATTATTATTATTAGTAGTAGTAGTAGTATAAATATAATTAATATTATGAAACAATAGAAGTACCAATAATGATTAATACATACATACATACATGCATACATATTATTTCACAAACAAAACTGTTTATTAAATTGTATTAATTTGCACATAACATACATGCATTTATTTATTTATACATTGAGGATCTATCAGTAAGGAGCTTTGGGGAAAAAAACAACAACAAATCAAAATATAATTTATATCACAGTGTTATTTTAATATCACTGATATACTATGTATAGATATTTACTTTTTTACATACATACTTTTTATTAATATTTTGAATTATTTTAATTTTAGTAACATTTTTTGCAATTTCATTGTTTTTTTTTCATTTGTATTAGTTTATTTTTCTTAAACACTGTATGTATATTTGTTTTTATACAGTTTTATACATATTATTATTTTTATTTTTACATTTAATTTATTTTTGTTTTAGTACATTTTAATACTTCAATTTAAATGAAACAAAAATAAGAAACATTGTCTTGCAAATAGCTGAAATAAAATGATTTTCTTTCTCTTTCTTTTTCTCTCATTTTCTTTATTACACAGTAATATTTTTTTTTATGGTTTTGAATTTCATTTAATGATAATAACCCAGGTAAATGAATAAATGGATTAAATAATATCATTTCAAGGTGATGTCTTCTCAAATTATACAATATCTAAATTACTAATTTCACAAATAAGTAGTGTGCATTCTGAAACACAATTACATAAATAACACACAGTATATTTTAATATATATTTTAATATAAATATAGGCTGTTGCCTACCGTAAACCTCTGCCATCACAAACCTAGTTTTAATACAAGCCAGCCAATCAGATTTGAGGCAGCCATTATGAAAAACAATTGGCTTTTTTTCTGTACGTAAATGTGAGGGATGGTGCGAATAGCTCCAGGATAACCATGCTGAACTGTTTTCAAAACCATCTTTATTCTGCTATTTCCAGTGGCATTGCATTCTAAGTTACAGATTGTGTTGTCAGATGTAATGGTGTTACACTTTCAAATGCAGGCATATAAGCTGGCCACAAAAATAGAATCTGTTTAACACAACATCCTTTTAGAGACTTTATGGCTTTCTCTGCCCTGCTTCCCTCCTGCTGTTCTCTTTCAGCCAAAATCCTTCAGGCATTAACACTACTCGATCTTCCTCACGGTGCTAAATGTAACATCTCGGCTGGCTGTTGGCAGCGGATAAGCTGAGTAAGCAGAGTGGCCTTAGATGTATCGCTCTTGTATAGCTGTAAATCAGAAACGGAGAGTCCTTTAAGCTTGATGGCTCATTCACAGAGCTCCATAATACTCTCTGGGCCGGGATCAGGCCCGCTGCAGTGTCAGACGGGAAGTGGATTCCAGATCCATCACACTTTTCTTGGCCACTCTTTTTGTTTTGGGCCTTTTTGCTACTTTGTATTGGCAGTGATAACTCAGACGGTTTAGAAAGAGGGAACGAGGAACAGAACGGGAGGATGATATGAACAGGATTCAAACATATACACACATTAAGTGTTCTAACCGCCGGAACGCACTTCTGATGTTTGCAGCTTCTTTGGGTTGTCACAGAGACAAAGACATAGGCCTATAGCCTAGAAAAATACTGCATATGAAAAAAAAATCCTAAAAGGTCTGGATCTATCTGGGTCATTCTCAGGGAACACAATTACGGTTTATGCTGAAAAATTTGTATTTTAAGCCATTTCTTTTGACAAAGCTAAAATCTATAATAAAATTTAAAAAAGAAAGAAATATACATTAAAATTAGCACTTAACTTAATTATAAAGAAATATGAAAATATACTAGTTTCATGATAATAATAATATTGTTCTATTTGTATTTATTATATATATATATATATATATATATATATATATATATATATATATATATATATATATATATATATATATATATATATATATATTTACTGTATATAAAATTTAAAATAAATAAAAATAAAACAATAATATTATTATTAAACTAGTATTTATTTTATCCAATGATTTAATATTAAATAAACATACTTATTTAGATATTAAATTAAAATGGATTAAATTAAATAAATGAATTAATTACATATATAATTTAATAAAAAAAATATTCAGATTAGTTGTAAAATGTCTCTCTATCCATCCATCCAATACAGCAGCCACCAATAATAAAAAATTGCTATAGGGTCTGTAAGATTAAAAATGCATTTTCCAATTACTCTTTCATTCGTTCATGGAAAGCTCGAGCCAGCGAGGCGTGAGGATACTCAAGGTAGCATCAGAAGCGCATCAACAGCGATTCTTGCTAAATTAGTTTCACTGTAATCCCACCACACACAGAACAGATGCATAATCACTGAACTGCTGAGACAAGCTGTGCTCATATCTGTGCGGGAGACACAAGGAAAGTTCTTTCAAGATGGGTATTCAACCAGTAGCACGTTTCTTAAGATGTCTCAGAAAGTGCATGCGTTGCAGGGAATTATTCATAATTCTGCTAATTAAGACTTGTCCTTTGTAGAAAGACATATGAAAGGCTAAATGTAGTAAAGAAAATATGAGAGCAATTTACATTTATGGTTATGCTTCACAGGTTTGCATGCTGAAACACTGCACAGTCTAATTAGTTGACCAAATTGTTAAAAATAAGGACCTTGATTGAATTAAGCACTTAACTTAATTAGCTTTAGGAAAATTTCACATTCTGCATTAATTGCATATGTTTTTGTTATGATAAGGTGAATGTCTGAGTGTCAAAATAAAAACATAATATTATACTGTATACTCTTAAGTTTACACATAAAGCAGCACAACATTAATAATAATAATACTAAATGTTTCTTGAGCAGCAGGTCAGCATATTAGAATGATATCTGAAGGATCATGTGACAGAAGACTGGAGTACCGATGCTGGAAATTCAGATTTGGTCACAGCAATACATTACATATTAAAATACATTTAATTAAAATAATACATTAAAATCAGTTATTTTAACTCGTAATACTTTTTTTAACAATATTACTGTATTTGTGATCAAATAAATGCAGACTTATTATTATTATTATTATTAAAAATAAATCTGACATTTGAACTTTCACAGTAGGCTGTCATAAAACTGTCATGGAAATAATGCTACAAACAAATGAATAATAAAAAATAAAAAATAAAAAAATAACTAATAAATAAATGACCATAAATTCTTGATGCTATTTATGAAATTTGCTGGTCAAACAAGGTCAGCATTCCAAAAATATATGCGTCAGAGAATGTTTATATACCTGAAGCATTTCATTTGGTGCAATTTCATTATCAGCTCCTTCCAAACTCATGATGCATAATGCATGAAATGGATATTGATCAAATAAACAGGTGTATCAGGTGCCATGTGCAGAAAACGCTTAAGCTGGGAAACAACACCAAGCCTCAATGACCCCCCTGGGTGTGTGTGTAATCGCTGCAGAATTGCTTTGAGATGTTATGCATGAGCTGTAGCTGTTATCCAATAAACACTATGAGCTTATCGCATGCGAGAGCGGCCGATGCGAACACTTGCGTTAAAAGCATCACAGGACTGATCCCCAAGATTTGATTAGATGTTTAGGGAGTCCATTTCGTGGCGCAGTTACGGCTAAATGTGAAATTAATGATCAGAGTGGAGGTTAGCTAATGTCTGTGATAGGAATAAAACAGATTTAAGCTGCCCTGGAACCAAGGTGCAAATGATAGGAACCGAAGACGCGGCTATGCTCCGTCCCGTACGTGTCCCAAAACTGATTATAAATTATTCATAAAGAAAACAAGCTGGGGAAGCTATTAGAATGATAAACAAGCAAGGTTTGGGCTCAAAATTAGGGGCCAAAGGGGGATATGTATTAATATCTGATTGAACTATACGCTATAGGCGCAGCAACATGCAGTTATTAACATGACATGGGCTGAATTGGAAAATTGACAGTTTTATAAAAGCCGAAGTGTGATTTACCAGCCTAATACAAGGACAAATACATTGGGCTGAATATTTTATTAGGCTTTTCTGAGTGTTTGCTTTCTAAATTTCACTTGCATTTTGATTCTCACAGTCTCATTAGCCAATAATTCACCACACAAAACACAACGTGATGCCACAAACTAGGTTTATCTTCACTAAAGCTGTATTTAATGCAGCCTGGACTTGTTAGTTTTGCATTGTTTTCTTTTTGGGTTTTGAGGTTGAAGGAATGACACACAGCCTCTCCATGATGGCATCTGTCTGATTAGTTTCTAAAAGATGAAAGATGAGAACAGTGTTGTCAAAACGATCCTGGTTCGCACGAATCAGTGAAAATGACCAAAAAGCCGTATCATGCAGTATGGCCAGTATTTGGCTATGTCACATTGTAAAGAAACACTATGCACCTGCACACATTCCTATAGACTGAACTTGTAAAATGCATGCACATGACTTCACCGTTTTGACAAATTTGCATTTTCGTAGTTTGCATGTACACGGTAATGGTATTGTTTTAAAGTGCCCCTATTATGCTATTTGAAAGGTTCATAATTTGGTTTTGGGAGTCTTCTGCAGCAGGTTTACATGCATGCAAGGTCCAAAAACACTTTCTTTTTCTTATAATATGTGTCTGTCTATCTATCTATCTATCTATCTATCTATCTATCTATCTATCTATCTATCTATCTATCTATCTATCTATCTATCTATCTATCTATCTATCTATCTATCTATCTATCTATCTATCTATCTATCGATTTTACACCAGAATACCTGCATACGTGTTTTTTTTTTATTTTTATCATATTTGATACATCAGGCTTTTATGGCTCATATAGCATGATATAGGAGAACATGGAGTCCACAGAGTGTGATCGAGCACATGACCTTTGACCTTAACAACAAGCATATGGAAAACCTTTTGAAAGCATTTCCAATGAAACACTGAACAAAAATGAACCGATTGACAGCCCAACACTGGAAAAACAGCAAGCATTTGAGAACATTCGAGAACTTCAGTGGCTTCTGAACGAGTGAGTCATCACCAGTGCTGCAGAACTCTCTGTCTATGACCAGTTTCAGACTCCGTTCGACCCCAGAGACGGTCTCTACCAGCCCCCGTTCGGCCCCAGAGGGACCCCTGCTGATGCTGGACCACAGTGTTACTGAGTTTAAAACTTATATTACTCTTTGGACAACCTCTAGCACACCATCAGTCTCTGACGCGATGAGCTACTGACCAATAACTCAAATACACTTCTACATATTGGAGGTTAATTCAACAAACACTTCCATCAAAGACATTCGACTCACTGGATGACAAACTAAATGCACAAATCTCTGTTATAATTAAATCAATTAAATTAATATCAACAATACAAAAATTCTACCTCCATTATTTCTAAATTAAATCATTTTTAGATCAGTAGAGGCAGTATTTGTATTTTTTTCATTCAAATATAACACACTGCAGTAATAATAATATTAATACATACAAACAATTAGGCCTACACACAAATGCTTCGTTTATAAATACACAAAAGTGTTTAAAACTTTGGGTCAGTAAGACTCTTCTGCTCACCAAGGCTGCATTTATATGATTAAAAATACAGTAAAATCAGTAATATTGTGGGATATTATTACAATTTATAATATAAATTGTCACAAGATTCTTTAGAAATCATTCTAATATGCGTATGTGCTGCTCAAGAAACATTTATTATTATTATTATCAATGCTGAAAACAGTTGTGTTGCTTCATATATTTGCGGAAACTGTGATACATTAATTTTTGGGATTCTTTGATGAATAGAAAGTTTAAAAGAACTGCAGTTATTTGAAATAGAAATAGATTTTTGAACTATAGTGTATACAGTAAATATATACATGCAAGCGTACACAACTGTACTTTCGCTTAATAACTGCAAAAATTTCTCATTAAGTAAAACAATATACAACACTGTCAAAACATCAATTTAACAACAACCCTTCTAAACGATAATAAGCACTAACAAATTTTCCCCTTTTCTCGTCTTGCTCAAAAACACTTACAATAACACTTCAATTCAACATTTACTCCATGCAAAACAGATGCATAATAAAAAGGATACTTTCAATATTTTGATGGCTGATGCTAGACTTCAACTCTTCCATTACCTTTACAGCCTTTGTAAAATAATACATTGGTTGAGAACTACAGTAGTTGCTTCCAGTAGCTTGAGCAAGTCCATTCTAGTATCAGTGTCAGTCATTTAGGAAGAGGAGGATGCAGAAGTGTGTGGGTTTGACTCGAGGATGGCCTGAACACAGCAGTGGCTGTCTGTCCTTGGAGTGATAAACCTTCTTTTTATCTTTTTTTTATTTCTCCCTCTCAGTGCTATGGTAATATAATTTTCCTCCTGCGATCTCTCAGCTCTTCAGTGGGTTGTGCTTCTTTATTAGTTTGCGCCTTTATTTTGGTCTCCACAACACCTTTGAGGAAATCACTTTCTTTTGAGCTGTATTGTTGCCAGTTTTCTCCAGATCTCGACCTGAGTGCAGATCGCATGAATAGAAAAATAACATCTATTCTACTGTTTTGGTTTTTTTTTCTCACAATTCGAATCACAAATGATTCTTATTTTAGAAGAAAACTAAAATTGAAGAGGGAGTTTTAAAGCACTTTGTCACTTAAATTACAGCACTACACTATTTTACTGCTATTTAAATGACACTGTAGCTAGAAGTTTGCTTTAGATGTAGTGATTTGACATTTAGAAATGGATGTTTTGCACGAATAAATAGACATAGGCCAAATTCCCACTTGATGCCATAATGTCCGTAATCCATCATTTGAGTACTTTACATCTTTTCTGAAAGATTTACAAGCTGGTTCATCACAATGACAGATAATGTTTTATTTGTAGCACCACACTGATTTTCAAAACCACATGATTGACAATTGAGATAAACAGTCACCCCATGCTGAACAAAGACCCACAGAACACTCACTTCATAGATGGGAGAAGATAAAACCCCAGAGACAGATTGTACATTATGCTAGACAGTAGTTTCCAAGCCTTTGTAGGTGCTTTTATCTTGAGCTTTTCCATTGCAGTTACACTCTTTTAACCAGCAGATGTCCTCAGTATGAACCATCGTGGACCTTATTTTTGGATTAGCAACTCTATTTAAACACATCTCAGTTGGCTAATCAAAGTTCGCAGGATCATAAAAAAAAACAACTCTAAATAATAATAATATAACAATGTATACATTGCAATTTAATTTATTGCATTGCATTTACTCTGTGTCTGCACAATGAGTTAATTCAAATCAGGTTTTGCTGACTTAATTTAACAAATCCAATTGATAAAGTCCTAAATTAAGTAAACTCAGAAACAATTACACTCTTAAAAATAAAGGTGCTTCAAAAGGTTCTTCAAGCGATGCCATAGAAGAGCCATTTTTGGTTCCACAAAGAACCATTCTGTCAAAGGTTCTTTAAAGAACCATCTCTTTCTTACCTTTTTGTAATCTGAAGAACTTCTTTCGCCACAAAGAACCTTTTGTGAAACAGAAATGTTCTGCAGATGTTAAAGGTTCTTTATGGAACCATTTAGACAAAAAGGTTTTTCTATGGCATCGTGAAGCACCTTTATTTTTAAGAGTGTACCCTCAAATGAATCTCTTTGAGTTACCTAATAATTAGCAGTAGGACAAATAAACATGCTAATTTGAACTCTTACTAAATGTGATGCATTGGATGAGCAAATAAGAACTGATTTATCTGCACACCAATATATATAATTAGAAATGCTTATTAAACACACCACAATTGGCTAATTGAACATTTGAAAAGAAGAAAAAAAAAAAAAACTTAAATGAACGTAATCATATTGAGGAACACTTTTCCACAAAATAAAGAAGTTTGTACCAAAACTAGAACAAGTCCGTTCACGCAAATAATGATTTGTATTTCTTTCTTTATTATGAAGTTAAGTCCTGGAGTGAATTAAGTCAACCCCAAAACAATTAGGCTCAAATGAATCTCTTTGAGTTAACTATAATTAGCAGTAGCACAAATGTACTGTTTTTTTTTTGGTTTTTAACCAAATGTGATGTACTGGATGAGCAAATAAGAATTGATGTATCACTACACCAATACTAGCACGGCTACAGCTCAGTGTGTAAAGAGCCACACACCGCAATCATCAAACGCCTACCACTGTTCAGCACAATGAGAACCATGCAAATTCTAGCAGAACAGAAACGCCTTCAAACCTCCAACAAAAACACTAAAACCACCAAAAGGCACCAATAAGACTTCATTTGAACTTAATTTACTCTCCTTAAGTCTTTTGCAAAGCTGGTTGGGAACTAGAAATACACTGTCCGTCAACAAAAATGATCACATACTCTAGTGATCTGCTTTTGTAGCGAAAGAGAAAGAAAAGAGCTACGCAGAACACAACAATACCAGACAATTATTTTTCAGTATGGAGAGGCAAAAAAACAATAAAAAAACCTTACGCTAAACTTAACCCATTTAAGCCCACCGGCAACTATAGTTGCCGCAGTTCATAGTTGTCATTTTCCTTTTGTAAGTATTTTTCTAGATGTCATCCATGTTTTATTTCTCAATGACAAGCAAGCAAAAAACCACCCAAATAAAGGATTTAAAAAAAAAAAAAGGTATTCACTTCTTTCCTGTCACATGAGACTGTCAAGTTCCTACCCCTACTTCCAGGAAGCATGGCGAAGGCAAACCCTCCCAAAGAAATGTAATTTCCATGTTACTAATAAGTATTTTTTGTTGACATATATATATATATATATATATATATATATATATATACAGTGGGTACGGAAAGTATTCAGACCCCCTTAATCCTGAAGGTCTCTAGAATCATCCAAACAAAACAAATCTTCCAGGAGATCTATAGTTTTTTGGATACTTAGTCAAAAGTCCAAGCGGCAATCTTGAGAGCAATCTTTCCTCAGCTCAACTACACTTCTGTGTCTGCTTTTGCCATGGGGGGGGGGTTCCAGTTTTCAAGTGACAGCAGCAGTTTACAGACTTCCGTCAGTCACACAAAAGGACATTATGTATTGTAAGGGGCAACATATTGAGGGCCCTTTATCCAGTTTGGATGCGTTTCATTCTAATTGGTCAAGAACCCTGATTCTTTTAATGACTAGCAGCTTAAGTATCTATCATTTTGATGGTAGTGGTTCTGACAGAACTACAGATCAGAGTTCATAGAAGAGGCCCACGGAACCTTCAAGATTTGAAGACTCTGTGGAAGAATGAGCCATAATCACACCTGAGCAATGCATGTGACTGATCTCGCCATACAGGAGGCATCTTGAAGCTGTTATTACCAACAAAGGCTTTTGTACAAAGTATTAAATAAATGTAAATTGTTAAATACTTATTTAATTCCATTTTATTACACATAACTTAATTTATATTAATTTTATTTGTGTGTATGGATTGCTTGGGTTGTTACCGGCATCTGGTGAACATTTCATGTCAACAGCACTTTTAGAAACATATTTACTGGGGAAAATGGTGACGTGTTCAATACTTATTATACCCGCTGTATAAACACACTAATAGATTTTGCCATTTGGATGTGATATGTCTTCATAGCTGTTATGTTAAGTCATGGTAAAAATAACACAAAACACAATCACTCCATGTTTGTTTGATAGGCAGGACAGATAGAGGTATTGCTGTTGGTCAGATATCTGTGATGGCATCAGTCAGCAGGTGGATTAACAGTCATTTAGCGGAGTTGTTTTTGGCTGAAGTTTGTATGTAGAGCTGTTTAAAGCACAGCAGACATGCATATCTTGGCCAATAGGGGGCGCTGTTGTTGTCTTAAGAATTTAACTGAGGCTCCACCAATGTTCTTCAGATATACTGTATATTTCCAGGCATATTACATCCATGAATGTTTGTCATTTTGCCTATAGGAAATATAGTTACAGATAATTTAGTTTACAAATGATTGACGGAAAAAGTCTAATTTATACAAAACATTTCATGTATTTTGTTGCTTATTAAACTGCATCATTTTCTTTGTGGAAAAAAATAAGGGTATAAATGCAATAAATGACACATTGTTTGGTTTGCACTTATTTGCAATATGGGTCACATTATCTACTGACAATTTAATAATAGCTTATGAAAATTACATGTATTTAAAATGGAGCTCAGCAATTAAGAGGATTATGTTTTCTATTCATACATTTAGGTGAAAGTGTCACATCATCAGAGTCTGCATATATCAAATTACTCTGAATGAGAAGATATAATAATATGTGATATATAGAAGCTATAACCATTTCCCTGAATGTAGATGTTTTAACACTCGATAGCCACATGATGGAGTCAGTGATTCATGTTTGAAACACTATGTGGCCAGTGCTGAGCCTGTTGAAACTTCATTTCATTTTTATGGAAATACATACATGCAAGCCCTGACACACATGATCAATACAATAATGACAGATACAAACTCATAGGTAAAGTTTCCAAATAATGCTAATTAAAAGACATTATGTGATTATGACAAATGGATGCATTGAACTTACAAAATACATTTTACAATTTTGAATGTAATCAATGAAAATTTGTCAAAGCAGCTTTAAAACATTGTAATTTGATCTTTAATCCAAAAAAAAGCATAACAATTTTGTGTTTAAATATTCTTACTTGATAATTTTTAGAACTGTCACTTGAAATGCACTGTTCAAAATGTGTTGAAGGGTCTAGATCATAACTAAAGATCAAATGAAGTGCACGTCAGCTGTGTATCGCTGCTGTGTTCGGATCAGTGTCTCTCAGAGGGAATATAAAGGTTCGCACTCATCCAGGTCACTGCAAAAGTCACGTAAAATCTCCATCAGGAGCATCTAGACTTGTTTATCGATTTAAGACATTTGGAGGCTTGTGACGTTGTGTGAAGAAGGTTAAATGCTGAGGAATGCGACTTGACGTTTCTTTGCAGTGACCTAGAAAGTTGCCAGCAAATAGAAGTTCATAAAAGACCAGCAAGTTAATAAAAAGCGTTCATGTGGCTAAGTACTACAGAGTAGAGCTTCTCAAATGGTTTAACTTTGAACACCAGGCGAGGACCCTTTTTGTAAAAATGTAAAGACATGTTTTCAAAATCAAGTTAATTTGTTTGTATAATTTCCAAGATGTAGAGAAATGTAGCATCACATCACATGTTCACCAATGGATCATCTGCAGTGAATGGGTGCCGTCAGTATGAGAGTCCAAACAACTGATAAAAAACATTGCAATAATCCTTGTAATTCCAGTCCATCAATCAACGTCTTATGTAGTGAATAGCTGTTTTTCTTTTGTTTTGTTTTTCTTTTCAATCAATCATTTAGATATTTTGACTTTAAACTCTTGCTTCTTACCAAAATATAAGTCCATAATAAATAATAATGCACACGCCAGTGTATTTTATTTCTAATAATATATATTTAAAACAAACATTATTTATTTTATTATTTTTATTCATAATTTCTAATTTAGTTTTTTTATTATTTATAAATATTTTAGAGTAGACATTCAGTGTCCCCCCCCCCCTCAGCTAGTTATTTATTTATTTATTTATTTATATGCCTTTCAGTTAAACTTTATTCTCATATAATCTCTATCAACATATTCTTGAATATTGACCAGTGTGTGATCCGCACCGATAGCAAACAGACTGCAGACACTGTTTCTATTATAATCTGCTCAGAATAACACCCGAGAGGCATCCATTTATGCCGTCAGGGAGTGAGGAGCCTTTAAAAAATAATCAGGGATTTTCCAACTGAAAGCAATGCGCTATTTGGAAGGAGCTGAGCAGAGAAGGACTGAAATGCATAAAATGTCTCTGAGAATAATCTCTTGTCTGAAGAGAGCAGCGCTGGCATTTATAGTGGAAGCTCTCCCACTCATTTTCTCAGGGGTTGAGCGGGATGTTAGAGGGGCGCTTTCAGGGAGACGTTGACTTATTTTAAGCACACAAAAAAAGAGAGATCCGATTCATTTCTAACTGACTGTTGCCTATCAGGGGCCACCACTGGCAGATCATTCAGGGCCCAAAGTGAATTAAAACTAAGAAGGGATTTCCTGAGATCGTGCGTATTTCAGTCATTTTCTTTTCCTATATATTATTCATGTTACTCAAAGCAATGGTTCATCCAAAAATGAAAATACTGTCATCATTTACTCTCCCTCATGCCACTCCAAACATGTATGACTTACTTTCTTCTGAGGAGCACAAAAATATATTTAGATTTGTCCATGTGCGGTGAACATCAATGGGGTCCAATTTTCGAAAATACTGTCATCATTTACTCATGCCACTCCAAACATGTATGACTTACTTTCTTCTGAGGAGCACAAAAATATATTTAGATTTGTCCATGTGCGGTGAACA
Source organism: Sinocyclocheilus grahami (assembly GCF_001515645.1). Lineage (NCBI taxonomy): Eukaryota > Metazoa > Chordata > Actinopteri > Cypriniformes > Cyprinidae > Sinocyclocheilus > Sinocyclocheilus grahami. The sequence continues at coordinate 158,169 of NW_015506611.1, forward strand.
TCAATGGGGTCCAATTTTGTTTTGAAATATCTTCTTGTTTTGAAATATCTTCATGTTTTCTGCAGAAGATGACAGAAAGTTTGGAACGACAGAGTTTACATTTTTTCAGTATTTGTGATATCCATTTCAGTGGTGGACAAAAACAACAATCCTATATAATTACACTAAAGTATATTTAGAACTTTAATAGTGTGTTAATGTTTCTATATATTTTTATGAAAATGTAGACATATTGCATAAAAACCGAAACATAAAGATGTGGATACTTTTGAAATCCACTTACCTGAAGTTAGAATACCTATAGATATGCAACTTCCTCACATCATGTAAATGTTCATTGAACACGTCATCAGACTCATATAATTGTATTGATTTTTACATTTCGATTTTGTGCCCGCATAGGATGGAAACACTGCTTTATTTATTTATTTATTTGTTTGTTTGTTCATTCACTGTATTTTTTATTAAAGCATACACTAAATGCATACACTATTGGGTTTGTATAAACCGCTCAAAAATATTAAAGAAAGGGAAGTAAAGAAGAAAACTAACTATGGTATTGTGGGGTACAGCTGAGCATATTTAAACATCAAATAAAGTATACTTTTTTTAAGTTCTCAATTTACAACCCTATTTTGGTCAACAAAATCATAAAGTTGTGTTTATTATTACAGACTTTGCATGTAAGAATGTCAAAAAAAATATGGGGAAATTAAAAGCATTTTCAGAATATTCAATTGTAATTGTAACTACACTTGCACACTTGGACTTAGGGATGGGCTCTTTTGACTTGAGCCAGTAAGCAACCACCTAGCAACCATTCAGAACACCCTTGCAAGTTTTGTGTATTCAAGCACCGCTCACATTCATAAAACCTTTGAGTTGCTGTTTCGCTGACGCCTTAAGTGAGCAATTACACCTGGTTTACATGTAGACATGCTGTTAATTAGACTAATGTGAATGTTCAGCCGTTAAAATGATGTTCAGCCCATCAAACCCACCCACACATACACACACTGGCATGCGTCATTAAAGCACTCCTGTGACACACGCCTCACTGGCATGCTATCGTCCTCCCCTGAGGTGAAAGCTTTGATAGCACACCGGGTATTTTCCGTCAAGCGTGCTGGTACAGTATATTATTTGACACAGTCTGCTGTTTGAGTCGGTGGCATTTTACCTTCCCTGATTGATCAAATCACTGCTGTTTAGAGACCTCAGACTTCATATTGTGTCTCTTATCTAATATCTGCCTTTTCACTTGAGACATATTGCAAAGGTCTTGAGACGTGCCGCATAGACGTACCCTAAATAAGCAGGAAAATGAACGAAGCCTTTATGGATTTTGTCTTTTATAATAAATACAGCATTTTAAGAGAAAAAAAAAACACTTATCTTGTGCTACCAACATGGTCATTTTATTCAAGTTGTTGTCGTTCAAATATATTATATTGACTGAAAAAAAAAAATGGTGTAGATACAGTTTTCACTCAGAAATTACTAGTACATTTTGCAAATAATTGCAAATGTAAAGTAATACACTGAGTTAAATAAATCATTCAAAACTTTGGGGTTATTAAAATGTATTTATTTGTTTGAAACATAATTTTTTTTTGTTGTAATTATTCAATATTTCCATTGATGAAAAAGCTGTATTTTCAGCATCATTGCTCGAGTCTTCGGTGTCACATGATCCTTCAGAAATCATTCTAATATGCTGATTTGATTATCAAGAAACATTTCTGATTATTATCAATGTTAAAAACATTTGTGCTAAATAATATTTTTTTGGAGAAAGCGTACTACTTTTTTAAGGATTTTTGATGAATGGAAAGTTCAAAAGAAAAGTGTTTGCTTAAAACAGAAACCCTTTGTGACATTATTAGCATGATTACTGCCAATTTTGATTAACTGAATGCATCCCACATAATGCATAATAAGCATATAATTCATTAACGATCAATATTTTTTATACTTTGACTTTTTTTGTACTTCATGCCTTTTTCATACTTAAGCATTGGCATTTAAACTTAGACTTTTCTTTTCTCTTTTTCTTTTTTTTAAGTGAAACTTAAATGTCCTAATTCCTTTTTGGGGTCACAACAACAGCTACTTTTCCCTCAGTAAATGAAACAGAATATCTTCTGTGCTGTCTTTGCCTCTCAGTGCCATTGAAATAGGGACATCTGTGCAGTGGTGTGTGTCACAGCAGACAGCCAGCCTTTCATACGGCTCCTCACATGTACAGTATGTGTGCTATGTAGGTGTCTACAGAGAGTTTTTGTTCATACATGTCTAAAAATGAAGGTCTCTCTGCCTGAAGGAGCTCTGCGTGTTATGAAAGCGGAGATGTGTGAATATATGAGACAATATGTTCTCGTGCATGTTTTGCTCATGTGCGTCACATCTGCCTCTTCTTATCATGGCCATATACTCACCATATACTTATCAAAGTATAAGGACCACTTTCTGTCATACAATTTGATGATTTTGCACTCATGTAAATGTGAGTGGCGTTTGTCTGTGCAAAACACGCTGCTACAATCTTTGGGCGTTCCTGGTGTTTGCGTGGCCATTGCTAATGTGGTGTTATGACTGTTTTTTTAGTGCATTGTGTGGTCGCTAGGGTGACCTAGCTGGTTGCTAAGGTGTTCTTTCTTTCTTTCTACTTTTTTGAAACTATAGGTTCATCAGTATTTATTTATTTAAATTTGTATTCAGCAAGGATGCATTAAATTGATCCAAAGTGCCAGTAAGGACATTTTTAATCTTACAAAATATTTCTATTTCAAGTAAATCCTGTTCTTTTGACATTTCTGTCAGGGAGAATCAAAGAATCCTGAAAAAATCTAATTTAACAACAATAATAATAAGTAGAAACGTTCAATCAGCATATTAAATTGATTTCTGAATCTTACCAATCCTAAATTTTTATTTAAAAACTTTTGATTTGTTTTACTTTTTTGGGAACTGTAAGTCATCCTTTTGCAAAACCAACACGATCTGATGGGAAAAAACAAACACAAAAATAAAAATAAAAAACAGCTATTTTACAAGGTAGTGATTTTGTATGATTGTATATGATGTAAATTGTATGAAATCATAACATTAAATAAATAAATACTAATACTTTAATAACACTTTAGATTAGGCAACACTATTCACTATTAACTGGTTACTTACTAGCTTGCATTTTACTAGCATATTGGCTGTTTATTATTATTTAAAGCACATATTAATGCCTTATTCTGCATGACGATATTCTAGATCCCTTAAATATCTATACCTAAACATAACTACTACAACAACTGGTTACTGGTTACAATAAGGTTACTTACTATCAATAAGCAATTAGGAGTTCAATGAGGGAAAACATGCACAAAGGTCCACCCCTAACCCCACCTCTAAACCTTCACTGAAATCATGTTTGCAAAGGTGTTTTGATTGGTTTCTAGGCCATTGCATACTGCTCTGAGTAGTATGAGAGCCCACTCAAACACTTCTATGATATCCGGGTCCCCTGAGGGCCCTCCTCAATTTTTGTACACCTGTTTTATCACCCACCAGGTGAAAATCAAGCCTCTCTTCAATAAGCCGCTTGATTAAAAGTATCAGAATTACGACACATTTTGCAGGAATAGTTTCACGCTGAAGGTTAGGGTTGCAGTCACACTTCTGTGTGTTCTATTGAAGCGGCGCTGAATTAAACATAGTTTTAAGTGATGTTTTTACAGATTACTGTATTTGTTGTCATCTGGCAAATTCCCCCATCTGATTATTTCCTGGAGCAGTGGATGCAGGTATTTCGACTGCTTTCAGAGCGATTAATCCCACAATGCTAATTCTGTTGAAGTAGTGCATGCGATTTTCTCTAAGACGGTGGATTAAGCACTTTAGCGTCCGAGGGGAGCCGTGTCGGGGAGCGAGGCGAAGCAGATGCTTTTGTAAACAATATTGCCTTCTTCTCCCTCCAAAGTGGAAATCAACAGTGTGGGGATGTCACCGGTTTGGAGATAAGCCATGAAAAATGGAAGGCTCTGTTATAGTGGTGCTTTGGCAAGCAGGCCATAATGCCATATTTCCTCTCCGCTGGTGCTCGACTTATCCTGTCCTTCTGGTGACAGATGTTCCGCGTCAGTTGGGAGAAAGTCAGGAAGACGTGTCAGCCCTGTGTAAAATCGGGCTGCTGTGTGTGCGCGGGACTTTGATAACATGCTGAGTGGTGCACGGCATACTGGAGAGTTGTTTTTATGTCTCGGAGTGGATGAAATGTTCTTTGAGGACGGACTTCTCGGAGATATTCTGCTTGCGTCTTTTGTATGCTTGAATTGCATGCTCATTGAATGGGCAGCCTCGAGATCCTTTTCGACACTTTGAAGAAAGCGGCCAGTGAATTAACAGTCCCTGAATTTCATATCGGCGCCCTTTATATTCCATATTCCTTTGAGCAAGTACTCGAGTGATAAAAACGCACAGTGACAGTTTTGCACAATTGTAAGATTGTGGCTGTAGGAAGTGAATTATGCTTGTTTTTTATCACGGAATCATGCACTCGTTTTCATGCAAAACTTGTTTGCTTGTCTGCTTTGTCAAGTGTTGCATAGTTCTGTTGCATAGTCTTTGCCACTATTCCGAGAAATGTTGCGTTTTGCTGAAAGTTGGAGTTCTAGTTCTAAACATGGCTTGGGTGTCGTTTCATGTAGTGATTTGGATGGGATTGGGTTCCCTGTTGTCTGGATGTGGGGTGCTGTGGAAGGTCATGTGCTCTGGATTTATTCCATTGGATGTCAGCAGTACTTGAATCACCAACTGTTATTTCAACCATGGCAAAAGTTGGAAAAGAAGTCTAATCTTCATAATGAAAGTGCGAGAGCAGTGTGACACATTTAGCTTTAGTTGCCATGCTTAACATGCTCAAAACAAATTTGAAATGTTTGCCTGAGAGCAATTAGCTACCCAGGCTCTTTGGAAAAACGTACCTGTGGTGACATTTCTGCAAAATTATGTTATGTGCGTTTTGCAAGTGAAATTTCTAGTGAGTGATGCTAAAAGCCTGTCCCGTTTTGGCAATGTCTGGCAATGTTTTATTAAGTGGGCTGATGTATACATTACTGTATATGTCTGGTGAGTGCCGTTAAAAGGTTAATGCTTTACTGTGTTTGAAAGTAATGCACCAGCTACATATAAAAATGCATTTGCTAATTTAACAATGCCATTATAGCATGCAAGTCTTTGAATTCTTTTTATTATGACTTATGTTTAACAGACTAATACCGGAGCGCTCCAGATTGCAAATTCAGTGCTGTACCAGGTGTGCTACCGAGCAAGTTTACTATGTCAGAAAATCCTTATGTAGTCATATACAGGTGCATCTCAATAAATTAGAATGTCGTGGAAAAGTTCATTTATTTCAGTAATTCAACTCAAATTGTGAAACTCGTGTATTAAATAAATTCAATGCACACAGACTGAAGTAGTTTAGGTCTTTGGTTCTTTTAATTGTGATGATTTTGGCTCACATTTAACAAAAACCCACCAATTCACTATCTCAACAAATTAGAATACTTCATAAGACCAATAAAAAAAGAGAGAATTTTTTGAGAATTGTTGGCCTTCTGGAAAGTATGTTCATTTACTGTACATGTACTCAATACATGGTAGGGGCTCCTTTTGCTTTAATTACTGCCTCAATTCGGCGTGGCATGGAGGTGATCAGTTTGTGGCACTGCTTCCAAAAACTTGCTTTAGTTCATGCTATAAATAGCCATTCAGGAAAGTTATTTGGACATGATTGTGCTGAATAATGTTTACTAGTATTTTTGCAGCCTACGTATAATGCCAAATACAACGTTCACTGTGACAGATGCTTCTGTTGTGCTTAGAGAAGCTGTTTTGTTACAAACCCTGTTATGTGCCATATTTCATAAACAGACAGACAAAACCACAAATGCAGCCAGAACTGAATTTGCACTGAGCCTTTTGTTTTAATTTCTGATGAATTTATTAGCCATGTGCAGGGCAAGCATATGCACTTTAATGCACACCTGTTTAAGTTTGGGTCTGGTAAGAATTTTTGAAAACGTTTTTGAAACAAAAGCTGCCTTTGTTTGATAAAAAAAATAAATAATAATAATATAGTGAAATATTAATAGAATTTAAAATAACTGTTTTCTATAGTCATATTTTAAAATGTAATGTATTCCAGTGTCACATTATCCTTCAGAAATCATTATAATATGCTAATTTGCTCTTCCAGTAAACCAATAATTAAACAAACAAATAAATAAATAACAATTAAAATATATAAAAAATAAAATAACAAAATAAAATAAAAATTTTTGAAAATAGTCGTGCTGCTTAATATTTTTGTGAGAATTGAAATTTTTCTTTGATTAATAGAAATGTAAAACAAACAGCATTTATTTGGAAAATTAATTGTTTGTAACATTATGAATGTCTTTACTGTTATTTATTTATTTTTTATGAATTCAGTTCATCCTTGCCAAATAAAAGTATTAATTACTAAGTATTAAAAAAAAAGAACAGGTCAGCAAATTACTTCATGGCACAAACAATGCTACACATTTTTTATTTTCATTTTTGTTGTATTTATTTATTTTTTATTTGCATCAGATGCATGCAAATAAAGAAGGCACTCCCAGAATGCATTACAACACTTAAAATAAAAAAAAATAATATGACAGAAGACATATTTAACAAGACTTAATAAAAGACTTTTAAAAGACTTCATACACTGTAAAAAAAATCAGTCGTTTTTGAGTTTTCTCGACTTGTTTTTGTATAAACTGAAAACAAGAAGTTGAGAAAACTCAAAAATCTGCTGAAGCTGGTTGCCTTAAACTTTTAAGTTTTCTCAGCTTTTGATTTTTTACAAGGTAGCTACAGTACCTGTTTATGCTGTAGAGAGCAAAACGGCTCACTGTCTTTTTTGAAAGAGCCTACACCATACTGACACTTCCTCCTTTCATATAGTAGATTTTGCTGTCATAAAATATAATTTTTGGATTACCAAACTTGAAAGATATTTTGCTTTGCATCCCCAGATTTTCAAAGCCACTTTCCTTTTCTTTAACTCTAGGCGAGGCTGCGCTAAGCAAAACTGAGTCACCACATCCAGAATTCTCTGGCTTGTTACCTACAAAACAGAAGAGCCACAAAGACAGTACAGGGACTGCCATGCATTTTTAATGCCTCCATGTTTCTTTCCAGTGTTGCACTGCCGCATGCATATTTCAAGGGAATAACCAGTGAATGTGTTATGTAGAGTGCCACTGAAGGTGCTGGTCAGAGACAATTGCTTTTTCAAAGTGAATAACATTTTGCCTTGATAAATGCCTGCACACTTGCTAAGACCACCTTAATTACAATGGTGGCAACGAGTGGCTCCCTAGCATGTACGGCTAGTTCTTTATAAGCAGTTAACACAAACACACGTGCATGCTGTGCGCGGTGTGGCGCGTCTGTGTCTTTAATGGTAATTATACATTAAAAGTGACAGAAGCACACCACGCTGTGCAAAGTAACTCCCTACAGTGTTGTTGTGATTGAATTCTCACCTTCCGTCTGCCTTGGAATGGTTTCTCGCGTCGTCATTAAACGCATGTGGATACGGGAGTCTTGACGTCGCTTTTAGACAAGTTAATTTACCGCTCTGGCTCATTCTAGCATAATAAATCAAAAGTATTGCATTCATAGCTATTCAGAAATAAAATAATAGCCATATTAAGAGTCCAGAAAAAACACTGTGGACCAGCATTATGATTTAGAGAGACAAACTGGGTTGTTTTTCATTTTTGGCAAAATGTAAATGTTGCTACATGTGTCACATCTACAAACAATCAGCAACACACGTGTTGAGTACATTTGATTGTATTTCTTTAAGGAAGAACAAACTTCAACATCATGTGCTCTAGTTATAAGAAGCTATAACACCATTATTTTTCCAGATACATTTTTAATAAGTAAATGAATAAATACAAATGATAAAACATCATGGTTTCCACATGTTTTCAGTATTGATAATAATAAGAAAGGTCTTTTGAGCAGCGAGTCAGCATATACGATTGATTTCTGAAGGATCTTCTGAAGACTGGAGTAATGATGCTAAAAATTATTTGATCACAGGAAAAAATTACATATTAATATATACTCAAATATCTAAATGTATGTTCATATAGAAAACACTTATGTTAAATCTAATAATATAATATTTTTAATAATATTTGATCAAATAAATCAAATAGACTTAAAAAACATTAAAACAAAAATATTCCAAATTAGTTAATACATATTTAATACATATTTATTTAATATAGAATACGTATCAGGAAAACAATATATTTTGTGAAATATATTTATATAAATATACTGTAAATATCAAAATGTTCCTCATATTTTTATCAATTTGTTGTGTATTATATCATGTGTATATGCAGCATGATATTATATATTGATACAACATATTCATGTTATAATATATAAAGTCCTAATTGTATTATACCCTACTGTATGTCATGTCCAGTGTTTTTTTTTATCAATATAATGATCAATTTGAAGGTTAAAACAATAGTTTTATATTTTCACACACACACACACACACACACACACAGGTTTGTTTTTGTGAAAAGTGGGGACTCTCCATAGGCATAATGGTTTTTCTACTGTACAGACCGTATATCCTATTGCCCTACACCAACCCTCCCCCTAAACCTACCCCTTACAGGAGACTTTGTGCTATTTCAGATTTTCAATAAACTCCATTCTGTGTGATTTATAAGCGTTTTGAAAAGTGGGGACATGGGGTAATATCCTGAAAAGTCACCTTCTCCTTGTAATAACTATGTCATACCTTTGTCATTATACAAATTGATGTCCTCATTTGTCACAAAAACGCACGCGCGCACACACACACACACACACACACACACACACACGAGGACATACAGTAGTGTATAATACAATTATACCCCACAATTACATATAAATTGCTGTATGGGATGCATCACAGATTGTTATTATTTATAATCTTAATTTTGCTGTAGTAATAGGTCACCTTGATGCCATTCATTTCGCACACACGCGTGCCTCGATCACTTCATTCCCATCCCTCCCGAACACAGTCATCTGCATGGTGTTGCTGCTGGCGCATGCTTCAGTTCACAAATGCTGTGTTATTAAGACAGAGGCTGCGAGAGAGTTCACGCCGCTGGGTGAAGCTGCTCCGCTCTGTCGACTCTGGCGTGTGGTTTCAGTCTAGCGGGATGTCCGATACTGTCTGTTCAAATCACATATAGTCAATGATACGTGCTTTAACATCTATCGCAATTGACTTTTCCTGCTTTGCCAAGCTGATTTCCACACAAATTGAGTTTCATATGCTGGAAGGTTTGTGTGGAGCGTCTGGCTTCTGTTATTTTTTTGAGAAAGGTAGTGCTGTAGTTTTATCGCTTTATAACCAGGGGTGCTAATTCTCTCCTTAGAAGTTGAGGGCAAGGGCTGAACTTAATGAAAAATAATTCATCATTTTTCTCCAGAGCCATCATTCAGACTGTGTGAAAATAGCTGCTTTCAAACTATTCTTTATTGGTGGCAATTGTCCTGCAATCCAGAAAGGGCAAGTATTGGCCTGTGGCAAGAAAACGTGGCTGTTCAATTGAAGCTGTTTTTTGCCCGGGTCAGGTTTTAGCCACTTGTCTTTATATCGGGGTTAACGCACCGAATCTATTTAATTCCAAATCGACACTCCATTTATCATATGCAAGTTCTGCTGTGTGAGAATGTCGCTTTTTTAAATGTTATTCGTCTTTATCTTGAGCCTTGATTAGGAACTGGCAAACTGAACGATTTTACGAGAGTCATTGATTTGCACAGAGCAGACAATGATGATGCATTGTTTAGAGATTGAAAAGATTTCCAATGCACACTCGCAAGAATCCACAAAGTTAGATTTCCCAGGAGCTTTCGCTCATTTAAATCTTCATTTATTTATTTTTTTGTTTGTTTGTTTTTTTTTTCTTAACCACTAAATTGACACTATATCACTGCATTAAACCAACATCTTTTGTTTGTACCCTACTGTTCAAAAGTTTGGGATCAGTAATATTTGTAATGTCTTATGCTCATCAAAAACAATAATATTGTGAAATATTATTATAATTTAATATAACCGTTTTCTATTTTAATATACTTTAAATTATAATTTATTCCTGTGATCAAAGCTGAATATTCATCAGCCGTTATCCCAGTCTTCAGTGTCACATGATCCTTCAGAAATCATTTTAATATGCTGATTTATTATCGATGTTGGAAACAGTTGTATTGCTTAATACTACTACTACTACTACTACTAATAATAATAATAATAAGTATTGTTATTATTATGATTATTATTATTATTATTATTATTATTAGTAGTAGTAGTAGTAGTATAACAATAATAATAATATTATTAATAATAATAATAATTATTATTATTATTATTGAATTTATAATACTTTTTTCTGGATTCTTTGATGAATAAAAAGTTCAAAAGAACATTTACGCAAAATAGAAATCTACAAAATGTATGAAAATACAATTAATTAACTGTTGGTAATGCACGCTACAAAATCTCCACCTATTTAACTTCAAAACGGAAGTTCAGCTGCTGTCTTATATTTTATTTATTTATTTATTGTTATAATCTGCTTTGTTGTACAAGTCATTTAATCTTAAATTACATTAAACCGACAATCAAGCTGAATGTCATATAACTTAACAAAAACATTTCAATTTGCTTAACTTAATGTAATGTAGATACATAATTTGCCATGACTTACAGATCATATCTTCTTCTTTCTTTTTTTTTTTTTACACTGTGTCTATTTTTGGATAATCCATGCAACAAATTGAATAATTCACAAATAAAAAGTAATTTTATTGATGGCTGCAAAATCATAACACTTATTCAAACTGATAGCTCAGACTTTAAGTTCTGAATGGATTATCTACATTTTTATAAAATATTAGTAAGTGATAGTAATGCAGCACATTAGGATGTTCCTTGACAACCATAAAAAACTAAAATCACATTTAGCTTACCCTTAAAAATAATTCAATAAGTCAATAAGTAATCAAATCAATTATTACTTTCCTCATTGTGGCTTTTTAGAGAAACATTCTGTTCTGTATTATTGCATTACTCTTTTTTTTTTTTCATTCCTCTCATGTGTGAATGGTGTAAAGCAGACGTGTTTCCAAAAGTAACATATTTATATTCATGGTATTTATCAATTCCAATTCATCAATTTAAATAATACATTGATTTTACCATCAAACTATAGTGTCCAAAAACATAGCGCTATAGTACTTTATTGTAAAGCAGGTTAGAATCTTGGATTGTCAAGGTCAGTGGATGAGTAACATCAGGGGTGATGCTAGGATTGCTTTTTTGTTTTTTTGCTGCTGACAACGTAGTGAAAGTTTAATGAGAAGTGCAGATAAACAAAATAATTGGTTTCTCTGACAACAGACTCTTATGGAATTGGAAGTACATTATATACAGTACATCTGCCACTGATATGACCAGACAACAAACTTGCAGGTTTCGTTGCTTTCACTGTTCGATTGTATCCTGAAAGCAAAGAAATGCCTTTTACAATTCCTCACAGTTCAACCAATGTGTTTACTGTCTTTACCGTGCGTTGGTGGTCTAACACTTCACCCATGTTCAGCCAACATTCATTTCCCACAAGGGACTATTTTATTCAGGGGCATTAAAAAAAATAATGCTAGCGCTTTTCACGGGAGATGTCGTTTGTTAAATGAAGCACAGCTAAAACCGAGGAGGGAATTCACTTTATTTCTATGTGCTATCTGGGCTGTTTTAGTACTTGGTTCACTAAAGAAATGTGCAACTGCAGGAAGCCATTTGATTTAGTATATAATAGTTTAGGTATTAAACAACAGGTTAATGTCTATTTCTGAATAACCCAATGAAAGGTGCCAATGTTATAGAACTGATATTTCCAAATCTTGGTTGGGACGAGTTTTGTTTTTGTAAAATATTAGTCAATGTAAATTAGAAATGTGGCCAGTTAGAACATTGTTTAACAATCATAAAAGACTAAATTGTGCTTTTTCAATAAATTTCAATACATCATGTACAAATACATATTGTAGGTCTGATTTTGTTGTTTTAGTGCTTTGTTCGCTAAAGATATTGTGCAAAATCAAATGCAGTAAGCAAGCACATGCGACTATATTGTATGTATGAATATTTTAGTTTATAATGCTCTTTTCCATCATTTGATCAAGTAGAGGAGATCATCATTTGTCGAGTAGAAACAATTTTCACTCAGAAAATTCTAGTAAATCTCACGCACGAGTAACAAATGTAATTTCATATACAATTTTAAATACTAAAATCATTTGATATTAATATATTTTTTAAGAATAAGATATGCAATTTAAATATGGATATGAAGAGTTAATTTGCAAAAAATAGATAACTTTTTTATTAATTTTCATGAATTATGTTTTTGTTGTGTTAGTTAGCTGTATTTTTATTATTATTATTTTTTTGTTATTAGTATTTAATCAAAATAACCCAACTGAAGTTTGATTGATATTACTTGGAATGCAGAAAAAAATATTTTTTTTGCAAATGAACTCTTCATACATTAAATATGTAAGTTAATTCAGTTAATTTAAATATGCAATGTCTATTTAAGAGCATTTAGTGATTAATTAAACTGCACTGCAATTGTTTTTTTTGAATTCGCAACACTGGGTCATTGGAAATACCTGCCTACATTTCTGCAAAACCTGAAATACTTTGTACATTTCAGAATACTAAAAGCATATATATATATATTAAAAAAAATCTTTTTTTTTCTTCCCTTTTTCCATTGCAGATTTGGGAGTTAAGGAGTTTTGAACAGCACGATGTCATGAAAAAAGGCACATTTCAAAGCAGTTTTGAAGCTAAATGTCCAGTGTCTGTCGCCAAGTAGCATGTTTAATTTTCTCTGAAACTGTTAAACGTGACTGTGACAATGTTATATTGTGTTTTTTGTTGTACATATCATGGCAGTTTAGAAATGAATAATTAATGTGCTCCGTATAGCAAATGCATTGTTTTTGCTATACTGTATCAGGTATGGTATCGAGCAAGTTTACCACGTATGCACAGCCATGGATGGTATCATGTGAGATAAAAACACATTTGCTGAAGCAAGTATGCCATTTTAGCTTCTTTATACACGTCTTTGAGCTCTTTTGTGGAGTGTTGTGACTCATGTTTCACAGGACTCAAAAACCAAGCGCTACATATCACATGTTAAATGCTGTACCAGGTGTTCTACCAAGCAAGTTTACATATGCAGCTGGTTATGAGATGCAAATGTGTAAATGTTTTAATTTACAAACCATGCACTATGGTGAAAGTGTTTTGAAATCATAACATAGTATTGTGCAAGGAAGTGTGCATAAATAAGTCTAGATTAAGCAATAATCTGCTCTTGTAATCATAATTTGTGTGAAAAAGAGCCTCTAGTGTTTATTTCACCTGGAAACTGTAGTTAAATGTATGCATAGGTTAATTTTTTGCAGTTTTGCAGAAATGTAGGCAGAGTCATATATCTCCAGTGATCCTGGGCTGTGAATTCCCCCCTGGTTAGCTCGACTTTAGTGTCAAATTCCCTTCTGAATCCCACTTTCCAGTCTATATATGCAGCAGAAGTCAGTTCTCAGCTGTAGTTCGTTGGGTTGGGTGGTCAAAACCACTCAATCTCCCTACTACACGCAATTAGCTCTGTAGTTGAATCGCCTGGGGCTTTACCCAGGTCAAGCTGAGCTACCCAATACGACTGTAAATGAAAGCTCACATCCAGAGGCAAACCTTCTGCAGGAATCTAGCCTGCTTTGTGATTACCACAAGACTGAGACATTTATTTTGTGTATCTTTGATGAGCAGTTTGCCCTCCAAAGTCGATTCCCCAGGTCAGGTGTTCGGTTTTAAATTTAGCCTGAGGAATGTCTCCCTCCTTCAGACTCTTCTTCAAATAGAATGAGACCACAGCAAGTATCATGGGATATTGCATTATGATCACATCATTCTTGTGTACAGAAGCATCACATGCTGCTTGTATCCATCAAGGACGCTCTAAAGCAATGGTTCTCAGCCGGCCTGTCCTGATGAGGTCACAGACAGCAGGGGACAAAAAAAAAACATTGTTTGATGCAAGTAATAAACTGCAACTAATATAATTATGTATCGTTAATATGGTAGAATGCTTATCACTTACTAAAAGGAAGGACAAAACACTTCCCATATCTTTGTTGTTAATGTCACAGGCCAGACATCCAATCGAATCAGGTTTTGCTGCAAATTCATCAATCAATCAGAAGTGAAATCACAGAAATCACACATTAGAAGCTCAGATTAGGTTGATAGTGCTGCATGATATGGAGGAAAATATGAGATATGCGATAAACTCGTGGCGATATGTGACGTGATAAACCTAGGATTAATGTGTTAAATCAATCTGAGTAATTTTTAAGTCGATATAAAGCCATAAGATAGGGCTATAATGGTATGCACACCAGTATACCGCAATGTCTGCTGAATTATTAGTTGCCGAGAGCATGAAACCAACAAAATTAATTTAGAAATTTAAAAACCAAAGTTGTCATATCACTATTCTATACCATCATCATCATTATTATTATTATTATTATTATTATTATTATTATTATTATTAGTAGTAGTAGTAGTAGTAGTAGTAGTAGTAGTAGTAGTATTAACAACACTAATACTACTACTACTACTAATAATAATAACAATAACATTATTATTATTATTATTATTATTATTATTATTATTAATAACCAATAAACCAATTTATTTATTGGTTAATTGATTGCCATTAATATAGCCTTTGCTTATATAATATAGCAATATAAATTAATTAACTAACTATTCTAAGGAATTTTATGTGTGTATGTATGTAGTGATTTTATTTTTAATAAATAAAATAAATTATATTATTATATTAACATGAATATTTTTATTTATTTATTTATTTTTTGCCATGAATATAGCATTTGATTCTAATATAGCAATATACAGCATGAATGTATAAACACAATTTTAAAAAACAACAACCAAACAAATAAGCAATGATTTATGTATTTATTTATTGTTGTTTGTTCGGTGGTTTGTCATAAATTTTGTGTTTGATGCTGATATGGCAATACAAAAATTCAGCTGCATTAGTTTGCATCATTTTGAGATGCTTTGCCAGTATAACTGCAGTTCCCTAAAAAACACAGTAGTCAATAACAGTAGTAATGCAATATGGTTTTGCAAATCTGTATTTGAAGGTGAAAGTGTGTCAGCTAGGATTTGCATGTTTAACTATGAAATATAAAAGCATTAGTGACCTATGTAGGCGAGGTCATTGCCTCTCATTGTATCATTAATAAACAGCACACATAAGTAATACAGTGAACTCTGGCAAAAGACCTAACAATCACATCACTGCACATTTATGTCTTTAAATAATGTAAGTACCCACAATCCCCTGAAAAACTACTGTGACCACTCCAAACATCATGCTTTTCTCTGCACCACTCTGGTCTCTGCTATAAATTGTTAGCATGCCTTGGGGAAGTAGCCAAATCTCATCATATGGAGTAAGTTGCAAGTGCCACATCAAAACGACCACCACATTCCATTCTTAATGAGAAAACGACTAAATGGAGCAGTCACATGACCTCTGATGGTTGGCTTGTGCCAATACCACTTCCGCTCACATGAGAATGTGCATCAAATATTGATTTTAAAGGAATAGTTCACTTAAAAAAAGAAACTTCTATCATCATTTACAATTTATTTTTTCTTTCTTTTGTGAGACACATTTTGAACATTTGAGCTGGGAACTTTCATTCCAATTCGTTTCCATGGGGACTGAGGCTTTTAAGCGCCAAAAAATGTTCAAAAGCACCATAATTGTATAATATATAGTCCCTAAGGTTTTTGCCCTACATTTCCAGTGTTCTCAATTGCTAGCTTTATGTGAGGAACAGATTGTCATTTCTTAAATAATGCACAGTTTATCTTAAGTTTCACTGAGCTTTTAACAGCTGGATGACTGAGCTGGTTGAACTCTGGAACTGGATTAGTTTGATTATCGCATAATAATTCATGCCAACTTACATGTGATTAAACACTATTTTTAGTCGGTTCCTGAAAGCAAAACCAATTGAGAACCACCACTCTGAATGTATTTATTCATTCGTTCGGAATCGTTCGTTCATTCGTTTGTTTGCATGTTTATTTATTTATTTAATGAACATGGCTTTGATTCCATACAGCAATACAAATAAACACACTACTCTAAAGAGCTTTTATTTATTTGTCTGTTTGTTTATTTGAGTGAATATTGCATTTGATGAACTACAACAATACAAAATATTTAATTTGTACTTTTTTCTTGTATGTTTTCTTTATTATTATTATTATTGTTTATTCTTTTTTCATAAATAATTCAGACTAGTTTTGTGAACTGAATCATCTTGATTCATCGTAAAATGCTATTTCTCTTATGAACACATCAGTTATTGTTTTGATATTTTGTGAGTTTATTTATTTATAATCAAAGCCTTAGTCTTCACTCACCAGCATAATTAATAATGGCAGTAAATAATGACAATTTTCACTTTTGACTGAACTCATGTTTTAAAGTCCTTGCAGCGTTTATTGTGCCATTTTTCAAACCTGAAAGAAAAAAACACCCCGCCACGTTTCTGAAAGCAATTTTAGGTGCCATTACGCTAATTATCTCAGGTAATTAACCTGAATCATCTCCAAAAAAAATGAATGTCAAGTGAAAATACGCCGCATTATGACCATATTGCAGTGATTACACAGAATCCTGTGAAGTAAAAGCAAGTCAGTGAAATTATTTTGGGAATGTTTATAGTAAATGTGGCATCCAGCTGGTGCTGAATAACTACACATTTGAGACTCCGCAGCAGAACAGATGCTACAGTCAGAAAGACAAGACACTCACAGGTTGATTTAGTTGCAGTGCATTGTGTGCGTTGTCTGTGCCAGGCAGCATGGAGTGTTCAAGCTGTTGTGTCAGATAGTTTTAGTCGTATTTAAATTACAACCTGCTCTTGTTCAAAGTGTTGGTGCTTGACATAACCACAATGGGCAATATATTCTCATAAACCAGCATTAGCCGTATTTATAATTCACTATTTCATGTACATACATATTTGTAAATCATGCAAAACCTTTCAAGAACATATTTCAAGTCATATGTCAGCTTTAAACAATAAAACAGAGTGATAAAAAGCAGTACTGTATACTGTTATAAAAAATGAAGCTTATTTTAGAAGAAAAAAGGCTAACATTTTACGATAAGGTTCCATATAACTACATTAGTTAAAGTATATAAAATATTTTACTATAATAAAATAATTATTAGAGCATTTATTAATCTTAATGAATTATTATTATTATTATTAGTAGTAGTAGTAGTAGTAGTACTAGTAGTAGCATAGCATTTATTAATCTTAATGAATTATTATTATTATGAAAAATGCTACTTTTCTGTGGTTATGCATATAAACATACAAATAAATGAAAACAGGCTGTAAGTAATTTTGGGTAGTTGAGAAGCTCAGCAGTGCTTCTGCTTGTAATGTGACTGGGTTAATATACCACATCAACTCATTCCCTTCTTTATGAGAAGATGTCTAAATTGAGCATGATCACATAATTTGGAATTATTTGCAAACAATCCAAGAGCAACATTAGCATATCGCTCGTTTGCAGAGAATGCTGTGCTGCCGAGCTCTGATTGCTGAGATAATGTTTAAGATGCAAATAAAACACTGAATTTTAAAAAGCCAGCTGGCACACGCTCAGGCCTTAAATTGCCTGTGCAGGTATGCATGCACATATTTTGTGTTTGGTTGCAATACATAAGTTGCATACGTAGAGCTTTAGTTAATGGCGTTTGCTAAGGCAAGCATCACTTATTGCTCACATTCGCGGTTAGGTTTAAAAAAAAAAAAAAAAAAAAACATTCTTGACCTTCGGCAATGAGTTAGACCTCAAACTGTGTGGCCTTTGGTGTTGAAATGGACAATAAAACATGCAACAAAAGTCCATAGATGTCATAGATGTAAGAGAGATCAGGGTTTTCTTTAGAAAAAATAATAGCATATTTCATACCTTTTTATGCATTATGCATTATCTGTATGGCGTGTTTTGATTATAATATGCTATTAATGTCATCTGTAACTAGAAAGGCTATGCCAAATATGACATATGATGCAAACATGAAAGATTTATGAAGAAAACAAGTGCAGTTTCGATTCATTCTGCTTCATATTCTTCAAAGTAGACAATATTAGAGCATCAAAGACAGCAGAACTGGACTGACAGGATGAGGATGATATTGCGTGACAAATGAATGTCACGTGTGACACAGTTTGTTTGGGGATATGAGGCAAAATAGGACTCCAAGACGTCTGCAGTTGGTGGGAAACGCTGCAAAGAATTTACATAGCATCCAAAGTAACAAGAAAACTGTGAGAAACGCCACTTACGCCCTTTCAAGTCACCTCAAATACTATCATTACTCATAATTACATCCGTTTATGAATGTACACCCTCACGGATGACCAAACACCTCCGCCGAGATACAATTATCGCATCGTAGAGCAGAAATGTGTTATTAGAAAACCGCCGTAACACAACAATGCTAACAAGCTGAGACGTAGTCAGAAATAATGCTATCCTGCTGTGTTTTCAATGCTTTTATACTGGGCATGACCTCTTGCTTTCTCACTGATGGTAAATCTGGGTCTTCTCATCCTACCAAAAATCAGCTGTCCGTTCCCATGCTGCACCCAGTCATGCTTGAGAACCCCAGGCTGTGAACTGCACTGGAATAAAATGACTCTGCATGATCATATCTGCACTTGCAGTATGATACTGAAAAACAAATACCTTAAGACGAATCCTGCATAATGATGTAAGACCACAATGTACAGTTTTAATACATGAGCAGCTGAAACATCATCATAATAATGTCTGCGGTGTGATGTAATATACTTCATCTCAACGTGTTTTGAAAAGCTTTTTTGTAGTGATTTTCTATAACTATTGAGCCATGTATATGTATGGCTCAATAGTTATAGAGAAAATCACTACAAAAAAGCTTTTCAAAACACTTAAAAAAATCAGAGGCGGACAGTAGTGAAGTATTTTTACTCAAGTAAATGTAAAAAGTATCTGTAGTTTAGTGCTTTAGTGTTTAATAATAATAATTTATTATTGTTTTTCTTTGGAAAACTTTACTTCACTACATTCCCAAGCATAATGTCATACTTTTTTACTGCACTACATTTCATAAATAAAAGTTTTACCTTTAATACTTAAGAACATTAAAAATGTAGTACTTTAATTGTACTCAAGTAAATTTTTGAATTACTTTTACTTGAGTAAATGTAAGAAAGTAATAGATTTCTAATGTAATTAAGTATTAAATGCAATTTAATATGAAACGTAGTGCAGTAAAAAGTACAATGCTATGCTTTGGAATGTTGTGAAGTAAAGTTTTCTAAAGAAAAACACTTGAAAAGTACTTTTACAGCAGAGTAAAAATACTTCACTACTGTCCGCCTCTGGAAAAAATATATATATTTTCATTTAGAAATTAAATAGTTCTGCAGCAATACTATTACAGTAAGCAATAAAAGGCTAAAACTAATTTCAACAAATGGAAAATTTGTTGAAGAGACAGCAACTGGAAATATTTAGTTTTTTGTTTGTTTATTTTATTTTTTTCAGTTTTTGTGTTTTTGCAAATTCAATAGTTGCAAAACAAGACTATAACAGTATGCCATAAAAGGCTAAAACGTATATGTATGTATTTATTTATATATTTATATATGTATTAATTTATTAATTTATTTAATTCTTTATTTTTTTTATTAATTATTTTATTTATTTATTTATTTAATTAATTAATCATTTATTTTTTTTATTTATTGTTTATTTATTTAATAACTATAAAATATGTAATTTCTTTGAATTTGTATTATATATCTATGTTGCTCAGTGTGTGTGTGTGTGTGTGTGTGTGTGTGTGTGTGTTTTGCTCAGTGTATTTATTTATTTATTTATTTGTTTGTGTTTGAGGGCTTATTGAGATGACGTGAGTAGATTTTTTAAATGAATAATAATAAAACAAAGCATTGATTTTTATGTTAACGTCGTAGTTCCATATAAATGGAAATCCCATTGAAACCCTATTACATCTTTCCGTTTCAGCACCCACGCGTAACACGTACGGTCTGATTAGCTCCCAGTTCTCTTGACACTTGAAGCGCAAGATTTCAGGGAGATTTTTCTCATCGAAACACAAATACCAGCATTCTCACAGCAGTTGCTTTTTTTGCAGTTTTCAAGATGAGTGTGGCTCTTGGGAACCCCACAAAGTTCACTTTTCGTTTTAAAGCACTACCACATACATCAGAATGTAATTATACAGCAGTGCATTATGGGAACTTTCCTCCCACATTATTAAGGCATTCTCAGTCGGTCAGTTTTAATCGTAATGTATGGCAACTGCTATAATTATCCATAGAGCAAGGGTGTACAGAGGTCACCGTCAGGCTTAACAAGGAGATTATAATGCATATGGGCATTGTTCCTTTAGCTTAGGTTTCGGTGTCTTATTTTTAAGGCAATGGAGTCTCTGAAGGTCTCTGGAAGAAGATCAGGCTTGGCATACTCTGAAACGAAAGCACTTGAGCTTGTAATGACCTCAATCCCTAAATAGGTGCTTTGTGAGTGGAATAAGTGAATTTGTACACAGATGGTGAAAGAAAAATAGTGCAACCCATTTATCCATCTAATGCCCTTTCATGGGCCGGTGCTCCTCACTTGACGGGGTTTGTCTTTGAGGTTAGCTTCTTCAAAAAGCAATTACCAAGTACTACAGGCGAAGTTTATTTGGTGAAAAGGTTAATCACACTGATGTGTACAAAAGCAACTATGTGAAAAGAAATACTGAATACCTGTGACTTTATGCAAGTACAGAATTCTCTTTTAAAAGGCCAGTTTTTTCTCTAGTCATGCAAACAGGAATTATATTATTGACTAGCCGCTTGAGGGCGAGGAACAATTTCTGTAGCATTTAAAGGGAGGGAACCACCCAACCCCAGGCATAATTAAATAGCTGGGTTGTTGTAATTAAGCAATTTATCCCTGTGCGTTAGATAATTTGTCTCACACTACGAGCATAACTTATATATCTAATAAGACTGTGTGCTTTTTAAAAACGATGCTCTTGTGCTTTTTCAAAACACACCGAAAGCTGAGTATAATTAAGCAAAATGCTGACTTGAATATGCAGTTGTCATATCGAGGTGATGAACGTGCTGTAGTGCTTGTGTGTCAGTGTTTGATGTTTACATTTATTATGCGACTGTTTGGAACAACGCTGTTATTGTTAACCTCAAAATGAAACTGTTTCTAGTAGCCATTGACTTCCATAGTATTTATTTATTTATTTATTTATTTATTTATGTATTTATGTATTTATTTATTTATTTATTTATTTATTTATTTATTTATTTATTTATTTATTTATTTATTTATATTTATCTATTTATTATTTATTTATTTATTTATTTATTTTATTTTATTTTTTATTACATACTATAGAACTCATAGTATGTAAACATGTAAAAGATCCTTGGCCTGAAAAAGCTTTAAGCTGTAAGCAGTGTTTCATCTGTTCAGGTGTGACTTTAAACCTCTCCGTCGTTTCGGGCCGTGTCAGATCTGCTCTTTGTGTTGCTCAGGTTGAGCGCTTTGCTGGAAAGCGCAACGGTCTTCATGCGAGGGCGTCGCTCTTAATGTGGGCCGATTGTGCTAAAAGCACCATTGTGCTTCATTTTCGCTGGGCTCATGCTTTGCGCGCATAATCTTAAAACAGCCAGGCACGCAAGCGACCCAGCTCCTTTCATCTCAATCTTCCCACTTTCTTTTGCGTAAGCCACTTTGTCTCCGTGAGTTGCGAGCCTTTGCTGAGACAAGCTGTCAGCTTCGTCTCATGCATAAGCGCTACTATAATTGATTAAGGGTGCTGTCTATCTCTGCACCGATGTGTGTGGCATAATCAAGACCAGCCGATGCTGTATCACATCACCGGGGGACCGTGATGCAATTTTGGTTGGAATTTTCAAACAGGCCAATTACAGCGGGGTTATTTATGAGCATGAGAAGTCATTCTCGGGAAACTTCCTCCACTATCAAGAGCAAAACAATGTACTTTTAGAGTAGCGCAATTTCAGCTTTGAAACTGATTGAGTCTAAAGATGGAGGAAAAACAATTATGGAAATCCAAAAGTTTGGGACCGTGAGTGACAAGGCTTCTGTTCTGTATTTTTCTTTTATTTTAGTACACATTTCTTCATCGCCAATTATATTGTCAGCATGACAGTTTGAGTGAAAAGTTGTGAAAATTAAGTGAAAATCAGTGTTTTGTTGACAGCCTTTCTCGAGCTGCGTGAGCAGAAATTCCAGAGAGCATCTTGTGTTTCAGTGGAATTTATCTATTTATTTATTTATTTATTTATTTATTTATTTATTTATTTATTTTTAATTTTTTTATTTATTACATACTATAGAACTCATAGTATGTAAACATGTAAAAGATCCTTGGCCTGAAAAAGCTTTAAGCTGTAAGCAGTGTTTCATCTGTTCAGGTGTGACTTTAAACCTCTCCGTCGTTTCGGGCCGTGTCAGATCTGCTCTTTGTGTTGCTCAGGTTGAGCGCTTTGCTGGAAAG
Organism: Sinocyclocheilus grahami; assembly: GCF_001515645.1. Taxonomy (NCBI): domain Eukaryota; kingdom Metazoa; phylum Chordata; class Actinopteri; order Cypriniformes; family Cyprinidae; genus Sinocyclocheilus; species Sinocyclocheilus grahami. The sequence continues at coordinate 181,052 of NW_015506611.1, forward strand.
CGCAACGGTCTTCATGCGAGGGCGTCGCTCTTAATGTGGGCCGATTGTGCTAAAAGCACCATTGTGCTTCATTTTCGCTGGGCTCATGCTTTGCGCGCATAATCTTAAAACAGCCAGGCAAGCAAGCGACACATCTCCTTTCATCTCAATCTTCCCACTTTCTTTTGCGTAAGCCACTTTGTCTCCGTGAGTTGCGAGCCTTTGCTGAGACAAGCTGTCAGCTTCGTCTCATGCATAAGCGCTACTATAATTGATTAAGGGTGCTGTCTATCTCTGCACCGATGTGTGTGGCATAATCAAGACCAGCCGATGCTGTATCACATCACCGGGGGACCGTGATGCAATTTTGGTTGGAATTTTCAAACAGGCCAATTACAGCGGGGTTATTTATGAGCATGAGAAGTCATTCTCGGGAAACTTCCTCCACTATCAAGAGCAAAACAATGTACTTTTAGAGTAGCGCAATTTCAGCTTTGAAACTGATTGAGTCTAAAGATGGAGGAAAAACAATTATGGAAATCCAAAAGTTTGGGACCGTGAGTGACAAGGCTTCTGTTCTGTATTTTTCTTTTATTTTAGTACACATTTCTTCATCGCCAATTATATTGTCAGCATGACAGTTTGAGTGAAAAGTTGTGAAAATTAAGTGAAAATCAGTGTTTTGTTGACAGCCTTTCTCGAGCTGCGTGAGCAGAAATTCCAGAGAGCATCTTGTGTTTCAGTGGAAGCAGAAAATCTGACCTTTTGCACAAAGGAGTTCATAAGATTAATGTCACAAGTTTTCTTATTTGAGCACTGATCTAGAAATAGTGCAGAATCTGATTTATTCATTGTATGTCATAACTTTCAGTTCTAAAACATGGCTTATTTCCAGATTTAAATTGGATTTACCAGATTTTCAATGTAGCTTCAGACTCATAAACTCAGGAATCTAAATTAGTTTAAGCCACATTTTTTTTTCACGTATCACTGTTATAATGTTGTCTCAAAATATATATTTATTTATTATCATTATAATTATTATAATTATTATAATTATTATTATTATTATTAGTAGTAGTAGTAGTAGTAGTAGTATTAGCATTATTATTGGTAAAACTTTACAATAAGGTTCCATTTGGTAACGATATTCACGTACATTAGAAAATATAAAAAAAATCTACTAAAGTATTTATTCATCTATGTATTTATAATTTATAAATGTTTCAATTTCAATTTCAAATCTTATCCACTATTAAAATCATAAGTTGTATCGAATGGTAGTAAATGCATTAACTAATAAGTCCTAATTGTAAATTGTTAAAATAACAACAACAACAACAACAATACATATCAATTATAATGATATATTTTTAGTATAACAACAACAACAACAATGTAATATTTGTGATATTATAATAATAATAATAATAATGATGATGATGATGATGATGATGATAATAATAATAATAA
>NW_015506611.1:183707-223796 GCF_001515645.1 Sinocyclocheilus grahami
AATAATAATAATAATAATAATAATAATAATAATAATAATAATAATAATAAAAATAATAATAATAATAATAATAATATATTTCGTATGATTAACAATTAAATATCAACAATAATAATAATAATAATAATAATAATAATAATAATAATAATAATAATAATAATAATAATAATAATAATAATAATAATAATAATAATAATAATAATAATAATAATAATAATAATAATAATAATAATAATAATAATAATAATAATAATAATAATAATAATAATAATAATAATAATAATAATAATAATAATAATAATAATAATAATAATAATAATAATAATAATAATAATAATAATAATAATAATAATAATAATAATAATAATAATAATAATAATAATAATAATAATAATAATAATAATAATAATAATAATAATAATAATAATAATAATAATAATAATAATAATAATAATAATAATAATAATAATAATAATAATAATAATAATAATAATAATAATAATAATAATAATAATAATAATAATAATAATAATAATAATAATAATAATAATAATAATAATAATAATAATAATAATAATAATAATAATAATAATAATAATAATAATAATAATAATAATAATAATAATAATAATAATAATAAATGTCGTATTGATTAGGATTACATATCAATTATAATGATATATTTTTAGTATAACAACAACAACAACAATGTAATATTTGTGATATTATAATAATAATAATAATAATGATGATGATGATGATGATGATGATAATAATAATAATAAATGTCGTATTGATTAGGATTAAATATCAACTATAATTATATATTTTTAGTATAACAACAACAACAATGTAATATTTGTGATATAATATTAATAATAATACTAATACTAATAATACTAATACTAATACTAATAATAATAATAATAATAATAATAATAATAATTATAATTATAATTATTATTATTATTATTATTAGGCGGCCCATTATAATTTGGCTATTATTATCAAATTGCCCCGCTTTTTCATTCAGCACTGTACAATAAACTTACTGTGTGTTATTATTATTATTATGATTACAAAACTAGTATTAATGAAACTGGTATTAATGAAAAAGTTATGTGGTAGAACCGGGAAAGTTCTAGCAGCTTCCATATTATATTGTCTAACTGTTATGTGAAATTAAGTTAAACTTTTTAACAGTAAGGGCTATTCATGAGTGCACCATTAATGCAGTCGGGTTATCAAACACCAGTTCTCTCTTACTTTAATATTCATCTGCTGTTATGACACTCACTGAGCAGTTCATTACCATAAGCAAATTGTTCAGGTGAGAATGCGTCTATATACATATTTATAGAGCTAAATGACATTCCTATAAGGTTGAATGGTGCTTATTGAATGGTAATGTAATGTTCAGAGGGCTATGTTTAGATAATTGTGAGTGCGATGGATTCAGGCCATCTGCGTGTCTGATGTTATTATAGTATGTGCTGATAACTTGCCCAGTCTTGGTGTTGATATTAGACATAACTGACGTGACCTTGTGTGCCTTGTGTGTCTGCTGAAGGCATTAATGTCTCTGCACGTATTCGGATGGGAGAAATGTTGAGTATGAAATACAATAATTTTAATGTTTTAAACAATGAGCACGATCAATTTTTCTGGCCATTGCTTTTGTCCTCTCACATCCTCTACTGGCTTCATGGCTTTTAATTTTACAAATCTTAACCCAGAGAAATGAGCCCTAATTTAACACCCTTCAGGCGTCCCAGCAGGTGTTCTGTTGAAGCACGCCAAGGCTTTCTTTGAAACGTGCTCAGTCACTTATCCATCACTCAGTGGACGCAGCAGGAGAAGATCTGTGCATCGTTTTGTCCTGCCGTTGCATCAGAAATTCTGTACTATTGCATGGCTCTGCTTGATTCTGATTGGTCAGTTGTGGAATTCTTTGGTAACAAGTGAGACAATGTACAACCAACTGGTCATTAAGATCCCAAACATGAAGGGATGTATTTTGTGAGGACAGTACTAGTAAGGGACTAATTAAGAAATAAATTGGCCGAAGTTTATTGTAATTCACTCATATTTCATAAAAAAGAGAAATAAATAAATATTTATGTATTTTACATTTGTATGAACTACAATAAACATCACTACATTTTTATGTATGCATAGATTGATTGATTAATTAAAATGTTAGTCTCAAGTAGTAGTAGGATACTTAAATGTAGTACTGAACTATTTTTTTATTGTAAACAATTCTAAAGAAATACATAAATATTTAATTGAATTATTAATTAATAATACTTTATACATTACTATAATTTTCATTTACTTTTATTTTCAATACTTTATTTTTTATTTTTGTTATTGTTCAATACTTTCAATTATTATTATTATTATTATTTATTTATTTATTTATTTATTTTTAAACAAAAGGTTTAACTTTTTATTGTAATTAATTGTATATTTATTATTTATTAGATTCATAATAATAATAATACAAGTAAACAAATATTGTGTCGGATGATTTAAATTTTGTTGTTGTTGTTAAATAAATTATTGGAATATTTATTTAATTTTAATTAGTCATTATTATTTATTTATTTATTTTTAAACAAAAGGTTTAACTTTTTATTGTAATTAATTGTATATTTATTATTTATTAGATTCATAATAATAATAATACAAGTAAACAAATATTGTGTCGGATGATTTAAATTTTGTTGTTGTTGTTAAATAAATTATTGGAATATTTATTTAATTTTAATTAGTCATTTACATGTATTGTAGTAGTAGTAGTAATGATGATGATGATGATGATGATGATGATGATGATAATAATAATAATAATAATAATAATAATAATAATAATAATAATAATAATAATAATAATAATAATAATAATAATAATAATAATAATAATAATAATAATAATAATAATAATAATAATAATAATAATAATAATAATAATAATAATAATAATAATATATTTAACATTTAAAATTTTCTATTTCAACAGGTATCAGTGGTTTTAATATTTTATTGTTATTAATTACACACCATTCTTTAACACGTTTATTTTGGCTGCCTGCTCTTGATCACTGAAAAATGCATGTTGTTCTACTACTAGACTGTGCATTTTCCCATACTTAATAGATTCTTGCTTAATAGATTCCTGACTACATAGATCCTGAGCTAAAATTGTTAATTTCTTGTTTGTAACTGTGTCACCCTTTGAAACTTGTGTTTGCTTCCATAAATAGTTGTTATTCCTCTTCATGTGCTGTCTCATGATGCTGCTGTTCCCCCGAGTCCAGCCTTCGGATATCTCTTTATAACTCTTTGATCAGTTTAATGAAGGGCTTCTCTCTCTATTAAAGTGGACACGCATGTGACGATTGTCTGTAAATCAGACTGCATAGCACCCCAGCTGTGCTCTCGTCGTCTCACGCTGACGCCGCCATATACAGCCTCCTAATCTGAATTAATTATACCCACTTGTGAAGCAACTTCATGCTAAAATTGTGAAAAAGTCTCTACAGGTCTCTCGTAATCATAGCCGACACAGCGACATCGCTGAGAGATACATTAGTGTCGCAGATATTCATGATGCAGGCAGAAGCTCGGTTCCAAAAAACTAGGCAGCTTCCTTCTAAGGGTCCTTTCACGTTCATGCATTAAAAAAAAAAAAAAAAAGCTAGACGAGAGCAATGGAATGGAACAAAGCACAGGTGTCTCGAGATGCATTTTTAAAACTAGAATCGACTGGCTAGACACACCACCTCGAAAAAAGACAGCGGGATGCATTGCATCAGTTGAAGATGTCCGTCTAGCACAGAAGATGTTTAGATGTTTCTAGCACAGACAGATGCTAACGCAGTGTGTGCGGAATGACTTATCCCCAAATTATATATGCAGTGCTGCCTTATATTGGCTCAAAATTAGGAATGTTTTATTTTTATTTTATTTTATTCATTTTTTTGTATCAGTGACAGACTGATAAAAGTTGGCCAAAAACTATTTTTTTTGTATTTATTATTATTCTATTAATATGTGTTATTTATTTATAATTAAACTGTGCATTGTACATTTCTAAAAACAATACAATTAATGTTTGATATTTATATCAGTCTCTCCTATTATTAGACTAATAATACTAATACTAATATTATTATTATTATGTTTACATATATTCATACAAATAAATAACACTTTTTTAAAATAAATGTTTGTTTAAAGTTTTATTAATGTAAATAACAAATAATTCATTAAAACAAATGTGTGATTATATTTTAATAATAATAATAATATTTTCCATTCATTTCAATTTAATATGTATATATATATATATATATATATTTGTTATTAAATGTGATATCTTTTGGACCAGTCTTTGGACAAATGATGCCTTAATAAGCTGTCTGGATCAGCAGCCAACTAGGTTTTGGAGGAGAACTGAAACGTTCCTCAGTGAAGCTGCCTAAATGCAGTGAGATTGTTTAAGGAGATGATAGGAGTATCTTGGGATTACCATCTCAAATATGAGTTGACCCGTGGTAACATGCTGACATGATGTCTGGCCTTAAGCTAATTGAAAGAATATGAGCAATTTTAGAGCCTTGACTTTGGTTGCACAACAGTCCTCCTGATGGAGTTTGCCCTGATTCATTGTTCACTGTGTCAAATTGAGGTTATTTCAAAGCTGGCAATAGGACGTCACGTTCGCCCGTGTCCTTCCATAACCTTATCCCTCCACGAATGTGAAAATCTGAATAGGAAAAAAGAGGCAGGTTGCCCGTTTTCCTAATAAACTGTTTGTGTGCTGAGTTTATTTACAGGGATCTGCTATAAACTTTGCTTCAGTAGAGCAAAGCCACGCGACTTTCCTTGTCACGACTTGACATTGATTTACATTGGATGGCGGCCATTAAGTCAAGTCAAGTCACCTTTATTTATATAGCGCTTTTAACAATACAGATTGTGACAAAGCAACTGAACAGCATTAATTAGGAAAATAGTGTCAATAATGCAAAATGACAATAGTAAACACTCATTTTTCAGTTAAAGACAGTTCATCATTGAATTCAGTGATGTCAACATCCAGCTCAGTTTAAATAATATCTTTGCAATCATGTCAACGATAACGCTGGAAATGAAGTGTCCCCAACTAAGCAAGCCAGAGGCGATTAGTGGAGTGTTTACAAAAGAAGATCACACTGTCCTTAGAGCTGTAATGAGTAGTGCTTAGTAAATCAAAAACCCCTCAAAACCTTGCCTGTCATCCAGATTACCGCTGCAATATCACTGGATCCGTATTATCAATATCGCTGGGAATAAAAAGGCGGATTTGCCATTAAGTATTACTGAACGCTGGGTATCACTATCAGACCGAGGAGCTTCATCTGCGTCGACAGAAAGTACATCACAGTGCTGGGATTTTGGCACTGGTGAATGTGGTGTATTAAATATTAAGATTCCTCTGAGATAAAATTGGAATAAATTGGACACGTCCTGTATTTTAAATAATTCAAGGGAGGTATTCCATTGATGATAAAAGGGTCTATATTATTAACAGCATGAATTTTCCTCTAAAATGCATGTTTAACCGCATTGCAGTGAAAACAGTTTACTGGTACAGCAGAGGAGATCTAAACTGTGTAAAATAGATTGGTCAAATATATTTTGGATTTGCATTTTTTCAAGCATTGTTTCTAAAGAAAAAGGCTATGCAAATGCCAAAATGTTCTGGCTAGTTTTTAGAGCATTGTTATGCATTTGCTTTGTTGTGGAGGTTGCCAAGGTGTTGCTATATGAATGCTAAGGTGTTCTGACTAGATTTGACAGCAGTTGCTACTGTATGATATTGTGGTGGGTTGCCAAGGCGTTGCTATGTGAATGCAAATAATCTGACTAGTTTTTAGAGCATTACTATGCATTTGCTTTGAGGTTGTGGAGGTTGCCATGGTGTCACTATGTGAAATACTAGCCTGGTCTCATTGTTTATACGTAGGTATTAATACCTAACATTTACAAGCACAAAACGTGCATTTTTGTATGTTGTTATTAATACTAAAATGTACAATTCAGACTTATTTCAACGTTTAAAACGGACAAATCGCTACATTTTCAGTATATTTTTTTTATTTACGTATCTTTTATATCAAGCTATTCGTATCAATGCATTTTTATAATTTTATCAATAAGCGATTTCGATTTTTAGACCCTTTAACCTACCCATTTTAAAGCGAATGTGCATTTTTATAATTTTATTAATAAGCAATTTAGATCACCTTCAATTATCACCTTCGATTATGAACGCGATATTGCGTAGCTTGTCAGTGAACTACGGCTCTGTGCATTAAATGCCACTCCATCTGAGAGCATGTGATGGAGATTTACTACTAATCACAGAGCGCATGACAATCGCATGCGATTTATTGTGCAGCCCTATTGTGGTAGGTTGCCAAGGCATTGCTATGTGAATGCTAAGATGTTCTGATTAGTTTTAGGAGCATTGCTGTGCAAATGCTATGATGTTGCCAAGGTGTTGCTATGTGAATGTTACATTATTGCTACCCTCTAAAAAAATGCTAGGTTAAATACAACCCAGTGCTGGGTGACATGTGGACAAAACTAGCAATTGGGCTGTTTTGATCCAGCGGTTGGGTTAAATGTTTAACCTAGCCCAACTGGGTCAAAATAACTCAATTGCTGGGTTCCCCTTCGGGAACTCGAGCTGCGTCGGAAAACGCTAGGGGAACGCCTTCAACGATACCAAGCTCTGAATCATATGTGTAATCAGTCGAACGATGGGCGAGACGTGCGCGGCGGGTGACGTCATGACCAGGAAGCTTTAAAAGCACGTGAGGTGCCGCCGGCGCTAGCTTTCTGTCATTCAGCGAAGCTCTCTGTGTGTGTCGGTCACGATTTATGTTCTGTGAGTCTTATTTATTGTTGTCTGTCCAAGTGCACAAGCATCCAAAATAAGCTCCAGCAAAAAAAACTCTCACAGGCGGAGTGTATGATATTTCACCCCCACCCAGAGTTGTGGAAGCTGTGGGTGTGGCCCCTGAATTTATTGTTGTCTGGCCAAGTGCCCAAGCATCCAAAATAAGCTCCAGCAAAAAAAAAAAAGAAAAAAGAAATGTCTAAGCAAAAGACAAAAAAGGGCGAAAGTAGATCGCGTTACAGACTGTGTGTTCCTCCCTGCCCACGCTACATCACGAGCGGGGATACACACAGTCTGTGCTTGGTCTGCTTGGGAGCGGAGCACGCGGCGTCGGCTCTCGAGAGGGCTGACTGTCCGCATTGTGAGCAGTTGCCACTGCGTTTGCTTCGCTCCCGGAAGGCTCTCTTTGAGGAGGGAGCCTTCACCAGCGTTCCTCACGGTGCTGGCCCCGCTTCCGCCGAGGCGGAGCGGCAGCTGCACTCGTGGGGTTCGCAGCTGGATCTGGTGGAGGGAATGGAGACAGGCGAGTCCCTATCTTCTTCCTCACCTGCCAGATCCGCTGCCCGCTCGCTGGGATCGGAAGCCCGTTCTGCGGCTACTTCCCCCCGGAGAGCGGGCTCGGCGCTTCTCCTATTTTCCTCCGAGGAGGTTGATGTGGAGAGCGTCGAAGATTCGCCCCCTCAATCCCCACAATATGAGGAGCTAATGGAGGTAGTTACTCGTGCGGTTGCCAAGTTGAACATCGAATGGCCCGCAGAGAAACAGACTGAGCCGCAGAGAAGCAAACTCGATGAACGCTTTCTGCGGGCCAGGTCGCTACCTCCGCGCCGGAGCCTGCCGTTTTTTCCCGATCTCCACACCGAGGTTTCGAGATCGTGGAAGAAACCATTCTCGGCCCGCTTATTCGTCCCTGCCTCTGATTATTATGGAAATGTGGCAGGGTTGAGTGAATGCGGTTAACTGTGTTTCTCTTAGCTGTATCTTCTCTAAAGAGAGTTGGGGATCTGCAGGCCCTTTCTGTGGCGCCTTCCTATCTCGACTTTGCGCCCGGTCTGGCCAAAGCTTTTTTATACCCTCGTGCGGGGTATGTCCCTAAGGTCCCCTCCTCTACACCACGGCCTGTCGTACTCCAGGCTTTTTATCCTCCTCCCTTTAGGGAGCCCGACCAGCAGAGGCTTAATTGTATGTGTCCAGTGCGAGCACTGGACGCTTACGTCCACAGAGCTGCCCAGTGGAGAAAGGCGGACCAACTGCTTGTGTGCTATGGTCCCCCTAAGAGAGGTCATCCTGCTTCCAAGCAGACCCTCAGCCGGTGGATAGTTGATGCCATTACTGTTGCCTATGAGTCCTCTGATCTCCCCTCACCATTGGGGGTCAAGGCTCACTCGACAAGAAGTGTGGCGGCCTCCAAGGCCTTTCTGGCAGGAGTTCCTATGCAGGACATCTGCAACGCTGCAGGATGGTCTACGCCCCTCACTTTCGTCAGGTTCTATGACCTAGATTTGCGAGCCACTCCAGGCCCCTCTGTTCTCTTGCCATAGCCGTGCCCTTTCACACCAGGCAGGGATTTGCAAGTCTGGCGGCGTGGACATCTCGTTCCCCTAGCGTTTTCCGACGCAGCTCGAGTTCCCGAAGGGGAACGTCCCAGGTTACGTATGTAACCATGGTTCCCCGAGGGAACGAGACGCTGCGTCGCAAGGCCATACTTCCGGCATCCCTACTAGAGCTTGCTTCACTCCTAAGAAGCTAGCGCCGGCGGCACCTCACGTGCTTTTAAAGCTTCCTGGTCATGACGTCACCCGCCGCGCACGTCTCGCCCATCGTTCGACTGATTACACATATAATTCAGAGCTTGGTATCGCTGAAGGCGTTCCCCTAGCATTTTCCGACGCAGCGTCTCGTTCCCTCGGGGAACCATGGTTACATACGTAACCTGGGACGCTTTTCAATATTTTACCCAGCACTGGGTTGTATTTAACCCAACATTTTTTAGAGTGTAGTTTTTTTTAGAGCATTGCTATGCATTTGCTTTGAGGTTGGGGTGGTTGCCAAGGCGTTGCTATGTGAATGCTAAATTTCTAGCTAGCTTTTAGAGCATTGCTATGCATTTCCTTTGTTGTAGAGGTTGACAAAATGTTGCTATGTGAATACTAAGGTGTTCTGACTAATATATGGTGTGCATTGCTTGTCTAAGCATTTTTGTTTCATTCATGAGTCTAGTAGTTCTGAAAACTAACAGCACACATATCCTCAACCTTATGAGTAAAATGTAATTGTGATGCTTGATTTACCAAGCACCACAAATATAATCAAAATAATATTTATTGTTAAAATATGAAAATAATAATTACAATGATTTCTTTAATTAAGAAAATGAATTGCCAACGCACATCTAAAGCTATGAACAAAAAGATTCATTAAAACATTTTTTCGCTGATTCATTCCTGAAAAAGTGTGGCCTTTACCTCCAGGCCTATAGCTGAATAAATGCATTTAATTGTAGGAAATATCTGCACCGCTGAGCACCCATTCTAGTTAATGTGGCAACTGTTCTGTGACACAAGAGAAAAAAATCTTCTGGTGTTACAAGACATTGTTTGCCTTGTCAAACTAATTATGCCACATTTCCTTTCAATTTACTCAGCAGCAGTCTGTGATGCTCACAAAAGTGTGTAAATTTTCTGTAGGAAAGAATACGTCAAGCTTGGAAAATGAAATAATTTGAAAGTCTTTCTACTTGTAACTTCTGCTTTTATGTAGTTATTAGACTTTTTTAAGGTGATCATTATTGTGCTTTTTTGAGCCTGGTGTTAGTGGTCACAAACTGTTTTGGAAAAAAAAAAATCTTTGTAAAGTGTCTTGTCATTGTATTGTGAATTTTATTGAAAATCTAAGTCATTTTGCTGTATAATGCCTCTAAGTGCAATAAATTGGGGCACATTGAGGAACTGAATGCAAGTGCATCTACTGCGTCAAACATGTGGGAGGAAAATCCATATTTGAGTGTTCAGATGGAGCCACTGCTGTGTGAAGCCTGGTTACAGTTGTGATTAAATAGGCCTATTCTTAATGAGAGCAGTTTTAGGGTATGAAGTACCATAACCAGGGAGTGAATGTACTGTGTGCATATATGGTTTGTGTCTAAAGTAAAGACGGAAATTTAGACTTGATTATATGGTATAATTGTTTCTTTGTATATGTGTGTTTATAAGATGTATCTACAGTAAAACTACAGTATGCAAAATTTATTACAATTAATTCAGTTCACTTACATTTTCAATGCATGATTACATTTTGAAAAAAAATACATAAATGTAAAATTTTAAATATATATATTTTTTAAAGACAATAATAATAATGACGATTTATAATACATACATAAACTTTTGGATTGTTATTCCTCCATACAGCAGTTAAGCCAAGCATGATTTCCATAAAAAAGGCATTGTATGGAATTTTTTGAGACACATGTATAAACTCTTGCTCTCTAAGGACTAAAAATCCAATCAAGACCATTATTTTTAAATTAAATTAATCCTTCTCATTTAATGCTTCACTGCAAAGAGGAAAGTCATTATAACAGCAACATTGATTTATTTAGCAAAAAGGACTCCTTGGTTAACCAGTCATATTGTAGAGTCACAGCCCATAAAAAAGTTTCTCCCCTGGTAAGATGGTTCTTTAGGCAGCAAATTTAGTGAAAGGTATTTTATTTTAGCATTATATTCAGAAATTACGCCATTCCTGACATTGCAGCATCAGTGTCACACAGTTAATATAATTACAGCAGCGAAAACAATAACAGTGTTTATAATTACAAGGAGATACTACTTAGCTTAGCACTAATACACTTAGCACTATTGCAAACTGTGACACATTTTTAGTGTGTTTACCTACAAGCCTTATGTTTACACACAGAATTGTTTACATACACAGATGATACAAGAAATATGCAGGTAAACAGCGACAGATGGAAATTCCCAAGAGTCAATGTGGTGCTTTCATTAGGAGATAGTGAGTGTGTGTGTGTGTGTGTGTGTGTGTGTGTGTGTCGTAGTGCATATTGGCATGAAAATGAGAATGTAGCCCCTCTTGGATGTGGCTCACCTTTGGTTCATCAGCAAAACCTTGTAAATGAGAAGTGTTTGATCTGTCTGATGGGCCGGTGGGGGTTGGAGATGAGAGGTTTGCCGTGTGGTAATCTGCTTTGATTCAAACTAATTAGCTTGTATAATGACTGCAGCGAATCTTATAGCACTGTGGTGAAGAGTCGTCAAAAGTAACATGACGGGTTAGCTTAAGAGGTCATTCTGCCGGTACACTCTTAAAAATAAAGGTTTGGCATCTATGGTTATGAAGAACCTTTGACATCAATGGAACCTTTCCATTACATAAGGTTCTTTTATAGAGGAAAAAGTTCTTTAGTTTAATAAAATGTTCTGTGTACTAAGAAAAAAAAGTTTATTTGAGGATCAATTTATTAAAGGTTATTTGAGGAAGTCAAAATTGCTCTTCTATGGAATTGCTGTGAAAACCTGTGTAAGCAACAGGTGATACATTTACTGGCAGTAAAAATATACATTCATTTAAATTATATTTATTTTGCCCTATATTTTAATATTTATCTGAAGCAGGCAAAAATGAAAATAATATTCTTCTGAAAATCAACATGAAACCAGATTTGACCCTTTAACCTTCTTAACGTGTGTTCCGATTCTTATTCTGAGTGATTCATCAAACCATGCTAATTGTTTTTTCCCTTGTTCTACTTCCTCAAATTGTAGTCATTTTCTTTGCCTCTGAAACATCTTTTTATTTCAGCTGATGTCATGATGCTGTGGGCATTTCAACCAAGGAGGTCACTCACAAATCTTCTCGGAGGATTCTTAAAGGAGTAGTTCACCCAAAAATAAAAATCTGATGAAAATACACTTACCTTCAGGTCACCCAAGATGTAGCTGAGTTTGTTTCATTAGAACAGATTTGGAAAAACGTAGCATTCCATCACTTGCTCAGTAGTGGATCCTTTGCAGTGAATGGGTGCCGTCAGAGTCCAAACAGCTGATAAAAAAATCACAATCATCCACAAGTAATCCACGCCAGTCCAGTCCAGTTTTTTTCACAGTGTGTTTGTAAGACAAATCAATCATCATGACTTTTTAACTTCAAATCTTTGCTTCTGGCCGGTGTTAATTTCGTTGACGAATAATTTTCGTCATAATTTTTGTCAGCGACATTTTTTTTCACCGACGACAACGAGACGATAACTAAAGCTCTTTTTGAATGACAAAAACTATGACGTAAATCTATTGACATTTTCGTCAACTAATAAAAAAGAGACGAAAATGTTAGGGAGGGACGATTTGGGAAGAGATTCACTCAGAACGATTTTGCTGCGTGGTTCGGAGGTTAGATGAGTACATATGAACCGGCGGGACATGAGCTAACATACACTTGCTGCACGTCTCATAAAATGTTCAAAAATGTCAACATGTGGGAGTAAGAGAAGAGCAGACATATAGATAAATCTGACGACGCAAGAGATAACTTTTGGTATGGTTTTCTGAGAGCAGACACTGAAGCATACACACACAGAAAGCGTGTCTCACAGCACGCGCGTACTCTTTCGCGTCGCATGAACGGAGAATTAAACACAAAATGATGTTGAATTTTCCGTTTTGATGAGTATTCACGTAAACACTGTTAATTATGTCTGAAGTAACAAAAACAGCAGGGAGAACGTGTATCAGTACACTGCATCCGGCTGTACATTCGGTTTTAAAGGGACAGCAGCCTAGTTTAGTTGCTATTGTCCGAGTCATTGATGTTAATCAAACAACAAAAGAAAGACAGAAAATCACGCACTGCTCTTGACTGAAAAGCTTTAGTAGCCCTAAAGATTAATCTAAATTTATTTATATAAATAAATATGTCTGCTTGAAAGAATGAAGAATATGGTAAACAAGTTGCTATGAAGAATGCATAATTAGCCTATATAACCATTGATATTTCATTAACCTATATAATGAGTTTGGAAATTTTAGATAAATGCTTAATAAATGCACTGTAACTAAACCCATTAGATTTTAGCCGACTAAATTTACTGTAGATTTAGTCGACTAAAATCTTATGATATTTAGTCGGCTAAAACTAGACTAAAACTAAAAACAATTCAGATGACTAAAATATGACTAAAACTAAATGGCATTTTAGTCAAAAAACTAAAAACTATCAAAATTTGCTGTCAAAATTAACACTGCTTCTGGCCAAAATCCTTAATCCATAATAACGCTTCCTCCAGTGAAGAAGTCCATCCTCTGTTGTTCTCTCACATCAAAATCCACCCACATAATTGTTTAGAGCTCTTTTGGAATGTTTTCACTTGTAAACTGTGCTTGATCTGTGCAGAATGATTCAGACAAGGTGACTTTTTTTTACAAGAGAAAGCATTGTTATGGATAGAGGACACATATTTTAGCTGGAAGCAATGGTTTAAGGTTAAACACATCTTAATGATGGTTTGTTTCTTACAAACTTGTAGCTTTTTGCTTGACAATACATTACATTAATGGACTGGAGACTTGTGGATTATTGTGATGTTTTTTATCAGCTGTTTGGACTCTCATTCTGACGGCATCCATTCACTGCAGAGGGTGAGGAAGTGATGGAATAATACATTTTGCCAAATCTGTTCCCATGAAGAAACAAACGCATCTTCATCCTGGATGGCCTGGGGAGGAGTACACTATAAAAAAAACAAAAACATTTTTATTTATTTATTTTGTGAATTATTATTTTAAAAGTGTGGAAGGGACTTATATTTTGGACTTGTATGTAGCGGAAAGTACAAGCTGTAGTCTTAAAGTCTACCAAAAATCCAAATTTACCATATTTGCTTGCCTATGCATGTTCCTGATCTTATTGTGCATGATTCATCTGTGTAATTTTTCCAGATAAAAAATGTTTGATGGAAGTAATACGAGTTTCACCAAAACTTTAGTTTGATGCAACTTTCTCATAGGATATTTTGTACTTTTCAATCCGTCCACTTTACCCAATCTGCTTCATTTCCAATGGATAACATCACGTCCCACTGCACGTTTCTGATTCTCACTGAATGTCTTGTTTCAATTGGTAATAAAATGTGAAGAGTGTTTCACATAGTTTAACGTTGGCCGTCATTGTTTGGCACATGTTGTGCATCAGATGAGCCAGGCTGTCAATAGAGCACTTAATGTCTTTTTGGTACTTATGGTACATAATGGTACATTTGCTACTTATGGGTGAAAGAGTGTGTGTGATGCACAGCTGAGAGCTAAATTGTAATCCCCAGTCAATCCATTAGCATTCAGCCATCACCCTCTAACCTGTTTTCTTCCAGCTTTATACAACATTGCTGTCTTTACAAAAGTCATCTTGAAGTCCACGGTGCTAATTTTGGATATACAATATGTATAATATTCAAAAAGCACCCCAGGCGATCTGGGACCATAAGTCTATGTCAGAAACTCCAGTATCCCCTCTTCTTCCACTAATTACCAAGAGACTCATACATTTTCAACCCGTCATGTCTGGGTGAGTATAAGTCCCAGTACAATTTTAGATCTTTTTGAACATCCATCTGGCCAAGAAATCCTGCCTACACAATTCTGAAATCTGCTGATAAGATAAGATGCTCCAAATTGTCTGTTTATTCATGCAAGTATGCATGTGTGCATATTAATATGAGAAATTAACTTTCTTTAACTTTATAAGGCTGTAGTTTTATATAATACACATGCAGCACATGCGTCAAAGACAAAAAGGGGTTTTCATGCATCAAAACAATAAAAGTTTAATACATCTTAAATCCCCCCCCCCATATTAGAATATATCATTTTTGTTTAATTTGTTTCTGAGCAGAAAATAATGACGATAATACCCTTTTTCCATGATTTACTGAAGATACTGACTAAAATGTCACAATAGTTCATTTACCAAAACAAATCTTGGCAGTAATATTTAGAACGAGAATCATTTGATATCATTAAAATACTATTTAAGGATTACAGTTCAGCACCAAAAAACGAATTAATTGTCATTTTATATCTTTACCAATATTTGCCAATATCCTTCAAATCATTAAGTTTGTGGTTTGCCAGCAACTTGTTAATCATTAAAGGAAAAAAAAAGTCACCTTTGCTTTTTAGATCACATTTTCCTTTATATATTTTAATAAGTACATGTCAGAAGGAGTATGTTGATTAATTTTTACATTCATATATATATATATATATTATGCTGAATGACGATGGATTATTTCACCCACATTTTATTTTCACAAAAGTTATTTGAAACAGTAAAGTCAACACTTCACTCACTTCAATTTGCTATATATATTAATATATATATATATTAGTTTACATTCAAGTATTTAGCAGAAAATTTTATTCAAAGCGACTTATGATGTTTTTTATAAAATATTATTGATTATATATACAAAAGTAGCTGTATATATTAATATAATATAATATAATATAATATAATATAATATAATATAATATAATATAATATAATATAATATAATATAATATAATATAATATAATATAATATAATATAATAACACAGAGTAACACAATAAACACTCTGTTAATATACATTTAGCATTGTTGTAAACTTCACCTGCTAGATGAATCAGCAGATTTTGATATACAACTGTTTTGGCAGTATTTCTCGGGAGTGTTTTGTTTTTGTTTTGATTCCAAAGCTGATTTTAGTCAACAGAATAATTCATAGAAGCTACACATTCCACAACACTCACCTCTGACCTCTGACCTCTGCTGCAGGTCACTGTAGTTGTCAAAACTGCTTCATGCTGTTTTCCAGTGAGAGTGTATTTTAAAAAGAGCGTCTTTGGTAGAACAGGACGTGTCCTAAACTTTTTGTTATGAGGTGTTTTTAGACTCAACTCAAAGCAGAGTCGGTGTTGTTTATGATTGATAAGCAATGTTAATATAGAAATCAGCTGAGCGGCTATTTTATAGCGTCTTCAAATGTGCCTGTTACTGTTATGTATTCTGTTATCCCACAAATAGGTGTCCCAAAAGGGAGACCTGAAAATTTCCTTTGGTCTAATTTTAAAGCCGTAACATGGGTAATGCTCTAAAAAACCTAATAGATGTCTGTGGTTTGTAAGCGTCTGCAATGCAGCAGTCTACAAACTTAAATCAAGGCCTTTATAACCTTAACAAAGTTGACTTCTGTTACATCAAAATGATACTTGTACACTTGTACAATTGCTAGTTATGGCCTTAACATCAAATATACAAAACTATATATATGTGTATATATATATATATTTAAAAATCAGAAGCTGCACTATATATATATATATATGAACTGTAATTAAAACCTGGTGGACTACTTTCATGCCACGACTAACAATGTCCCTTGAACCGTATCAGCCTATTGCCTCATACACTGTAAAAAAAAAATCCGTAAAATTTACAGTAAAAAACCGGCAGCTGTTTATACGGTATTTTTCACTTCCAAAAACGTTATACTACCGTAAAATTGATGCCCAATACATGTAATGTCCAATACAGTTTTTAACCGTATATAGTAGGGGAATTTACCGTTAACCATTTAACAGGTTTTTACTGTAGCATTTTTACAGTCTTTTACCGTTAAATTCACGGTAATTTTTACTATATCAGGCACTTCTGAATGATTATATGAGCTGGCAATGAGCCAATTCTGTCCAAAAGCTATAGGCAGATTTATTAAAGAAAAATGCTATAGGCACCTACTGTGACATTTTCCATGATTCAGCAGTGAGCTGTCACTTCTCTGCTGTTGTATCATCCACAGCGATGCCATCTGCAACTACTCTGATGAATGCCACCTGAAAGAGCTGCAGTTTTTCTTTTGCAGTACTTTTTCTCTCTTTTTTTTTTTCTCTGTGAATGTGCCATCCAGTTGAGAAAAGTTTCTTTGATTGTGTTTGTAATGGAATACCAGCTTACCGCACAGCATATGCAACCATTCAAGAGTCTTATTCAAGACTTATTTAATCAAAATTAGTTTATTAAAAATGACAGTAGGAAATGTGAAATATTATTACAATTTAAAAGAAAATATCTGCTTTTTTAATATATTTTAAAATGTAATTTATTTCTGTGATCAAAGCTGAATTTTCAATGTCATCATTACTCTTTAGTGTCACATGATGCTTCAGAAATCATTCTAATATGCTGATTTGCTGCTAAATAACTATTTATTATTATTATTATTATTATCAATGTTGAAAACAATTGCGCTGCTTGATATTTTTTGGTGGAAACTGAGGTTATTGATGAATAGAACAGCAAAAGCAAAAACAGCTGATTCTTTTTTTTTTTCAATTATAATTGTTTTTTTTCCCTGTCACATTTGATTAAGTTAATGTGTCCTTGCCTAGTAAAAGTGTTTTTATATGTATTTATTTATTTAAAACAATGCATACAGTTGCAGTTGATATTACATCCGGTGCATTTGCCCCATGGGAAACATAAGGTCAAATTTAACATGTTGCATTGTAGGATACAGATATTTGGCATATTATGCACAATAACATACTGTATCAAGCTGATTTGGAGTATTATGTTAGTATGCTGTTCCAAACATAGCCCTTGTCAGATCCTGTGTGAGACAGCAGTGCATTAGTTTTCCTTGTCATAGGATGTCCTCTGGGAATTCTCTGAGCTCACTAACTGGAAGCTCCTGTTTGAAGAGGTTCATTAATTAATTCATTAATCATTGCATTCTCTTTGTAGACCGATTTCACTGGAACTAAAATGGCATTTTACATGTCTACCCTCAGGACTTGCCGCGGGGGTAAATTGTAGCGGGCGTGTTGTTGTTCTTCTGTTGGTTTTGGATAATTACGAGGTATCGCATATTCTGTTTCAGCAGTCTATTCGTACAAGTTCACACGCAGCGTGACACATCTGGGTAATGTAAAACGTGCTATCAATCAATCAGCTTCTGTAGTCATTTAGCAAAAAATAAATAAAAAATAGGATTTCAGACATATTTTTTTTATGTAATTGATATCAGAATGTGCAAAATAAAGATTTAAAAAAATATATTATTTAAAGAAGTATCTTCTGCTTACTAAACTGCTTTTATTTGATAAAAAAGAGCAATATTGTGAAATATTATTACAGTTTAAAGTAACAGTTTGCTTTGTGAATGTATTGTAAAATGTAATTTATTCCTGTGATCAAAGCTGAATTTTCAGCATCATTACCCCAGTCTTCAATGTCACATGATCCTTTAGAAATCATTTTAATATGCTGATTTGGTGCTTAAGAAACATTTCTTATTATCATCAAAGTTAAAAACTGTTTTTTTTTTCTCCCCTGAATTCTAATCAAGTAAATGCAGTCTTGGTGAGTGTAAAATACTTCTTTCAAAAATGTAAAAAAAAAAAATATATATATATATAAACAATTTCAAACATTTGACTGGTATTGTGTAATTTATGGAACTTCCCATTTATTTGTATCTTATGGAACAGCGCATCTTAAACATTCTGTCAAGAGAGTCATACGGATTTGGAATTACATGTAACAGAATTGTAATTTCTGCATTTTGCTTTGCCTACACAAACACACCACTTCTGTCAGTGTCACCTAGTATATGCATCATCATCCTCATCATATGAGTAAAATCATCATGTTTCACCACTCAAGGGCCTAAATATCTTTTACACATGCATTCCAGAGAGTTTGGTTATCTGATCAACCATTTTTCTGTCAGTTTAGGTACCATGCATCTGACCCCCAACATGCCATCATGTTAACTGAAACCCATCAATGTCAAGAATCCAATCACTTCCTCATGCTTAAAGTTGCTCAGTTAAAGAAATAGTAATACTCAAAAATTATTCACCCTCATGTTTGTTTGTTTCCCTTAACCGCAGCTCTAAGATTTCATGATGCCAAGTAACTCTCTTTGTCACGCGAAGCTATCGTATGACAAGTCATGTGAACTGCTTTGTGATGCTTATTGAGTTTTTCTCCTGTATATGCTTGCATTGTTCCACAGAACAAAAAAAAGAATCATGTGTGTTTAGAATGACATTTGTTTTGCTTCTTTTTTTGGGTGCACTGTTCCTTTAAGATGAACAGTACAAGGGTTACAGGTAGTGCATGTATATACAGTACATCAGCTAATTGAAATGGATATTCTTGGCTGTTTTGGCACCGTCGTTCAAATAAGCTGATGTCATTCTAGGTAATTAAACGAGCGAGTCTGTTATTTTCTCAGACCAAATAAAGCTTTCAAAACATTTGCAAAAATAACTCCTGATTTGTGTGTAACAGTCCTCAACAGAGGCCTGATAAATGTGTCTTTGTAGTTATTTTTACATTCCGATTCTTTGCAATCAGAAAATGCAAACCAGATGACAAACGCTTTCTCTTTCAATCTTTCTTTGGGGTGATTAAATATATATGTGCCTCATATCTGCTTGGTCGAAACAAACGCCGCTTTCATCTGCCTTCCAGGCCAATAGCCAAGAATACACTCAAATATCTTACACTCCTTGACTTATTTCTGACCCAAATGTCCTAAAAGTTCAAACTCGGGTCATTTCTTTTTTTTCATCTAATTAAAGTGACCACAACTGTTATTTCCAGTGATTAACAAACTTAAACTTCTCTTTCTCACATAAAGCTATATAGCATATGAGTTGAACTTCTTTTATGGTGTTTTGTTTTTCTATTTTTTGATGCCTGTCAGTCCCATTACCCTTTCACTTCCATTGTATACAGAAAAAAATTAAATGCACAGAAAAATGAAAGCCACTGTCATTTGGAATGACATGAGTATGAGTAAATAATGACTTAACCCATATGTTATTTATACTCTCTATTTATCCCACATTGCAGACGTATTAATTGATGAATCATAGTGGAAAGAAAGAAAGAAAGAAAGAAAGAAAGAAAGAAAGAAAGAAAGAAAGAAAGAAAGAAAGAAAGAAAGAAAGAAAGAAAGAAAGAAAAAAATAATAGGGCATACATATATTCCCCCAGAACAAGCAACTTTCTGTTAAGCAAAAACTATTTAATAATAATAATAATAATAATAATAATAATAATAATAATAATAATAATAATGTGTTTATTGTTTAATAATAAAAATAATAATAATAATAATAATGATGATGATGATGATGATGATGATGTGTTTATTGTTTAATATTAGTATTATTATTATTGATGATAATAATAATAATAATAATAATGTGTTTATTGTTTTTCAATAATAATAATAATAATAATAATAATAATAATAATAATAATGTGTTTATTGTTTAATAATAAAAATAATAATAATAATAATAATGATGATGATGATGATGATGATGTGTTTATTGTTTAATATTAGTATTATTATTATTGATGATAATAATAATAATAATAATAATAATGTGTTTATTGTTTTTCAATAATAATAATAATAATACTAATAATAATAATAATAATACTAATAATAATAATACTAATAATAATAATAATGTGTTTAATAATATGATTTCTGAAGGATCATGTGACACTGAAGTAAGAAATCCTGTTTCCACAACCAGGAATAATAATAATAAAAACTTATTTTTATAGTGCATATCTTGCAATTCTGACTTTTTTTGTCTCTGAATTTTGAGTTTATATCTCGCAATTCTGCATTTATCTCACTATTATGACCTTTTTCCTTAAAATTAAGAAAAAAGTCTAAATTAAGATATTCAGAAGTTAAATTGAGAAAAAAGTTGTAATTACATGCATTTATGTATTAATGTATTAATTAATTCATTAATTTGCTAATTTGTTCGTTCATTCATTCATTCATTCATTCATTCATTCATTCATTCATTCATTCATTCATTCATTCATTCCTGTGGTGGAAACTAGCTTCCATGCTGAAGACTGGGGTAATAGCTGCCAAAAATTCTTATTACATTTTTTACAAATATTTCAATAGATAACTGTTTACATTATTACTGTTTTTACTGTATTCGTCATCAAATAAATGCAGCTTAGGTGAGCAGAAGAGACTTTTTTTTTTTCAAAAACGTAAAAAAAAAAATAATACTGATTATTGCTTAACCCAAACCTTTGACGGTATTTTAGATGATTTTATGCTTTGTCCAAACTGCTCCCAAACAGATTCTTGCTTAACCCAAACCTTTGACGGTATTTTAGATGATTTTATGCTTTGTCCAAACTGCTCCCAGTTTTGATTGTTTTTCACATCCAGTCTTAAAGACTGATTTTCTGCATTGCCGTTATGCAAGTAATGAAATCAGATCTGATTGCTCAGACAGTGTTGTCAGTATTCAGTGTGTCTCTGTCTTGTAGCTCTCTGTCTGTAGCTCTTTTGAATGCAATCTCTACTAGTTTAGTGTTCTTTAGAGGTCATCAGCTGTATGCCAGGCTGGTTGTGATGCTCAGAAATGGTATGAAGTAACAAATGACTTACTTATAGTTGCCTCTGTGTATTAAGCAGTGATATTAAGACATGCATCACATCTGAGGCATGTGTGAGGTTGAATTCATGCACTGGCATGACCTTGTGCGTCACAGGATCAAACAGCTGTGTAGCCATGTACACACATAGGATATATCAAGTTGACATACCATCTATTAGCATTAGCTCATGTTAACCCATAAAATAAGACCTAGGGCTGCTGAAGGTAATGTGTTGACTTTTGAGATTAATTAAGTTAACACCGCTAAGTGTGTTTACACATTTACCTAATTTGACATAAAAAGGCTGCATTATTCTTCAAAGTAGGCTTAAGCATGCTTTATTCTATAAAGCCCTCTAAATGGCTTTATA
The DNA here is from genome assembly GCF_001515645.1 of Sinocyclocheilus grahami. Lineage (NCBI taxonomy): Eukaryota > Metazoa > Chordata > Actinopteri > Cypriniformes > Cyprinidae > Sinocyclocheilus > Sinocyclocheilus grahami. Next base: position 205,526 of record NW_015506611.1, read on the forward strand.
AATCTAATCCAAATGAAACATTTACCAAACATAAAGTCATTTGAAATCATTGTACGGTACAGTTTAATTATCATTAAAGCTCAACAAGGAATAGCACCTGAGTCATGCACAGTAAGACCAAGAATGCTTGTTTAGAAAGTAAATAGGGTTAGTTTGGATTTCATGTTGATTTTGCAGTGCATTTATGTTTTAATAATAATAATAATAATAATAATAATAATAATAATAATAATAATAATAATAATAATAATAATAATAATAATAATAATAATAATAATAATAATTATTATTATTATTATTATTATTATTATTATTATTATTATTATTATTATTATTATTATTATTATTATTATTGTTGTTGTTGTTGTTATTATTAAAAACATTTAAATTGTAATTGACTTTAAGTTTTGACATTTAATTGTATTCACAGTCAAAACCACTTGATGTTAATTGTGATTTATTTAATTAATTTAATTTTAATCTATTGATAGGTGTGATTAAGTGAAAATCATTTTCTTTGTCCAGTTAAACTGTAGCATAAACTGTTAGCTGTTCTCATTATGTTTGTAACAAACAGCATGTTTCATTATATAGAGGTCTCTTCACAGTTCTAATGAGACCTAGTCCAGATGCGACAGCCACAAATTGCTCCAGGATAGCACCAGGGTACAGCCACGTGCCCCTCGGTTGCCGGGCGACAGCGTCAGACAAAGAGAAGTGCGGAGCGAGGACTCCAGTGGGGCACACGCAGGGATGCCAGCAACAATCTCCTGTTGTGAAAGATACGGAGTTGGATGTTTTAGTCTGCTGCCTCCCACTTTCACAAGAACATCACACATTTTAAATGACTTATTACTTTTACTTATCAACACCCACTCCTTTATACCAGCCGTTTCTTTCGACTACTTTTTGTGTGCTGAGTTTTATATTATATTTCTCTGTTGATTTTAAAATGTAATTTATGAGGAATATGAACATTACATCTATCTGCCTGCCTGCCAGCCAGCCCGCCCGTCCATCTGTTTATCTATCTATCTATATGTCTGTCTGTCTGTCTGTCTGTCTCTCTCTCTCTCTCTCTGTATATGTCTGTCTGTCTATCTATCTATCTATCTATCTATCTATCTATCTATCTATCTATCTATCTATCTATCTATCTATCTATCTATCTATCTATCTATCTATCTACCTTTTGTATGTATGTCTATCTATCTATCTTTTGTCTGTCTGTCTGTCTGTCTGTCTGTCTGTCTGTCTGTCTGTCTATCTATCTATCTATCTATCTTTTGTCTGTCTGTCTGTCTGTCTGTCTGTCTATCTATCTATCTATCTATCTATCTCTCTCTCTCTCTGTCTGTCTGTCTATTTATCTTTTGTCTGTCTGTCTGTCTATCTATTTATCATCTCTGTCTGTCTGTCTGTCTGTCTGTCTGTCTGTCTATCTATCTATCTATCTATCTCTCTCTCTCTCTGTCTGTCTGTCTATTTATCTTTTGTCTGTCTGTCTGTCTATCTATTTATCATCTCTGTCTGTCTGTCTGTCTGTCTGTCTGTCTGTCTGTCTGTCTGTCTGTCTGTCTATATATAATTGTATTGTTCTATCGTTCTATCATTCGTTCTGTTGTATCTGTCATTCTGTTTATTGTGTCTATATTTTTTTTTCTTTCATTCTCCCTGGAAAAGCAGCACTTTAATCTTTGAAAAATGTAAGAGTCTAGTTTCTAATATTACCTCAAAAACTGTCAACCCTTCCAACTGACAAATGACACTGCAGTTGTTTTAATGAAGTCCTAGTAACTCATGTGTTCAGTAACACAGAGAGATGCCCATGCACAGACAGGAAGTCCATCAAAGCGGTGCTTTATGTGGCCTCTGACACTCTTTCACAGGTGTTTCTCATTCTGTGAAACGCGAGAAGAAAAGAAGGAACGGAAATAAGGTCATGCAAGCTAAGCTACAGACATGGCAATAGTTTATGTAATCACCTTCAACTTCAAAGTGTCTTAAAATGTCACGCTGCAAACACCTATTTTCCTTTTCCTCTGCCTCGAAACGCTCCAGATTTTAAAATGATGTATTTATTTATATTTTTGTTTGTTTGTTTTCTTGTCTAATCATCTGGTGGGTAAATACAAACACGCAGTGACTGATGGATCTGTCTAGAATGCTCATTCACTGAAGGACACGATCAAACAAGTCAAGTCTTTCAGATATGAGAGCACTTTGATGAGCCATCTTGGCCTTTAGCGTGGACATATGGAAGGCATACCTATTTTTCTCTTCAATTTTCATGAGAAAATGAAGTCGGTTTGACCTTCTGGGGTATATTGTTCAGCTCACATGTTCTCCATCTTCAGCCTAACCCTGATCTAAGATATATATTTATGCTCACACACATACATACAGTCATAGTCGTGGTGAGGAAGAGATCTCTAAGAACCTATTCATCTCAGAGTTCATTTGATTTTTGATTTTTTTCCTCTATCTCTGCTAAAGAACATCACAGATCCTGGACTCATAAGCAATGCAGAGATGATGAATATGTCAGATAGGAGGAGACATTTTTAGAAATGTCCCTTTAGAATTTTTTTTAAATCCTCCCAGCAGGATAAGTGGCTAAATTTAGATATATACATAGACAGATATTTAATTTTGGTTTCATGGAGCTATTTAAGATTGTGTTATATATGTCTACAGCTTAATGTCAACATGTTAGTTTATTCTGCCTAAGAATTGCCCATTAGACAAGTGTTTTTATTTTTAATTAAAACTAAAACTATTAAAAATAATTTCCGTTAGCTGAACTAAATCAGATTTAAAGAAACTTACTGAAATAAAATAAGTTTTAAGTTGAAGTACAAGACTGAAATGACTAAACTAAAATAATTTTTTTAAGTAAAATAAAGCTAAAAAGAAACATAAAAAACTGAATTAATAAAATGACAGTGCCATAATAAAATTACTAAAACATCAGATAGTAAAACGTATAAAAGTTGTAATAAATACCATAATAAACCTAAAAACATAAAACTAAGAAAAACAACAAATAAGTTTAAGTTAATATTTTAACTTATTACTAAAACTGGATAAAGCCAATCAATCAATCAATCAATCAATCAATCAATAGAACAATGACAAAAGTACATAAATAAAGAAATACACGTATTATTATTATTATTATTATTATTATTATTAAAAATGTTTTTTTTATGTGGCATTTTTAGGGCTGGATAATATGAAACTGTTGAAGACAACAAAGAAACATATCAGAACATTTGTGGTCAAAAAATGTTTCCATCCAAATGTAAGAATTATTATTGATAATTCCACATATGTAACTCCAAAAACAAAGAAGAATATACTATATGGGATATTTAGTTAATTATTTAAATGGCTTTGCAGGGGGGGGGGAAACAGAAAAAAAAAACAAAAAAACTTTGATTTAACAGAAGTTGCAAAAAATCCATCCAAATGAAGTTCTTTGCAATTTTGTGTTTGATATGTGCCGAGCGGCCAGTGACCGGGCTGTGGGCGGTCTGTGGGTGTGACGTCTGAGGCTGAGACTAATATGTGGTTGAACAACTAAGCTGTATGGAGATTTTACTCTCACTGGACCTGTAAGAAGCACAACCGTGGGAGTAAAAGCTCAAAGCAGGAATAAAGTGCATTAAAGCGACGGGAGAGCATTGTGTGATGTGCATGCAAGATTTCACAAAGTGGATTGGATGTATTTCAGTGTATTTGAAGCCAACTGTATAACAATAAGTGACTGAAAACATACTCTAACTTTTTTTTTCATAATGCATAATACTGAGCAATTATTCAATGTGATGCAATTAAGCATAAGCTTCTTGTTAAAAACGTACTGCAGCATAAAAAAAAATTGATTTGGCTCATTTAATAATCTCTTACAAGTTCTAAAGCCTTACATTTAAATGTTTTGGATAGAGTAAATGTAGCTGACCGAAGCATATGTGAGGAACACTGTATTGCGGACGAGATCTAGTGTGTTGTTTATGGGTTGACATTCACCCTTTGGGCTCCAATTAGAACATTTCGACAATTGCTTATTTAGAGCCACAGAAAGGGCATTGCTATTGGACAAAATGCAAAGAACATTGCATCCTAACCCCTAATAGACATGGTCCCAATTACTTTTCGAGCTATGGATGTTTGAGTGAGAGAGAGGTATATTTCATTTGCTATGTTGATTCCTTGAAAAGCAAGTGTAAAGTAGGTCTTTGAGACCAGAAACTTATTTGTTCTTGCTTTGCTTGCTTACTTGTACAGGTCTTTCTTTCAACTCCGTCATCTGGTTTTGAAAACACACAGGTGAGCTTTTAGGATAACGTCTCGGGTTACTTATGTAACCATGGTTCCCTGAGTAGGGAACGAGACACTGCGTCCTCTAGGGGTCGCTATGGGGAACGCCTCGTCGTGACTCGTATCTGAAGCATACATTGAAAAAACACCAACTCGTTGGCCGGCGACAGCCATGACGTCACTACCGGTGCGACTACAGTAAGTGAAACCGTTTCTCCTCACCTTCAAGACCCCTGTGAAATTCACATTGGAGTTGTGTGGCTTATAGCCCGTTTCTGTTTACACTGAGGTTATCTATATGCTAGTGCACTTCTACATGTAGACAAAATTGATCTGGGAAAACAGAACAAAAATATTGATGCCGTATCTTATACGAGCGGGTGTGTATACATATTTTTGTGCAACAAAATGCTGTCTAGCATGAGAATGTGCATCTGCTAACAGCACTGACTAGGAATAGCAAACTAATTTACTGCACTTATGCAGTGATTGCTAAATTACTCTAAAAAGAGTAATTAATAATTACTAGCTACTAATTACATCTTCAACATTAATTACTCTCTAATTACAGTAATTACTCTCTCTAAAAAATAATATTGCAATACTTCACAAATCCCCATTTCAGTCTCGACCAGTTGAACAATAGAAGGATAAGCATAAATGCTTTCAAATAAATGATACAAAATTGCATAAATGATTCTTGAACTGACAAAATATTTAAAAGGAGATTACATTAAAAACATATTTTAACATTAGATGTTAATTTTGATGTTGAGATGCCCACTATTGTTTTATATAGAATTGATATATAGTCAGTAGTAAATGCAATTATATTAGAAGTAACTAATTATATGAAAAGTAAGAGTAATCCTTTACTTTTTCAAGGGAAATGTGATTAAATTACAGTAATTATCTAGTAATACATTACACCCACACTGCTCCTACAAATGCATTTTATGCATATTTGTCATATTATGCAAGTTGCCAAATATAATAGTGTATCCCATAAGGCAATGTGCATGGTTTGACCTTCCATTGACTATGATTTATTCATTTATTCATTTCATTTCATTTCAGTTCAGTTCAGTTCAGTTCAGTTCTATTCTATTCTATTACTTCAATTTATTTATTTATTTATTTATTCATTCATTCATTAATGTATTCATTTATTAAATTTTTATTATTTTATTTTATTTTATTTTATTTTATTTTATTTTATTTTATTTTATTTTATTTTATTTTATTTTATTATTTTATTTTATTTTACTTTATTTCAAGGGATGTGGATGCCACTCATAGAATATTGTATCCCACAAGAAAATGTGCTTGGTTTGACCTTTCTGTACTTCTTTCTTTCTTTCTTTCTTTCTTTCTTTTGTATTAAACACTTAACGTATTCCACTCACAAGCAATGTAACAACAACAGTGTAGCATATTATTTATTATTATTATTTTTAACATATGTTGACACAAGTATTTAGTAATAAACAAGCAATATTTCCATTCTCAGTGCAGACATGGTTCTGACGGTGACAAAATATTTTTTGGCTAAATGTCTGAGCTCTTTGATTTGTTTCGATTGTCAACACAGGAAGCAAGCAAATTGACCTTGTGTGAGCAGATAACAGCAATACCAGCTGTGCTGTCCATAAGCTGGTTCACTGAGTATTTGCAAAGTAATGTACACTACAGTCTGTACCATTTTTCAATGTTTTTAAGAGAAACCTCTTATACTTACCAAGGCTTCATTTACTGGTTTAAAAAATACAGTAAAACACTAACATTGTGAATTATTTTTACAGTTTAAAGTAACTGTTTTCTAAAATATAATTTATCCCTGTGATGCAAAGCTGAATTTTCAGCATCATTACTCCAGTCTTTAGTGTCACATGATATTTCAGAAATATCATATAATAGTTTCATATAATATGCTGATTTGTGGCTTGAGAAAGGTTTTTCAGGTTTCTTTGATGAATAGAAAGTTCAAAAGAACAGTATTAATTTGAAATTTATTTTTTTATACATATCTTTACTGCCACTTTTGACCAGATGAATGCATCTTTACTGAATAAAAGTATTATATTTAATTTTATAATATAATTTTTTTATTTAATTTTTTAATAACTATATAGATAGATAGATAGATAGATAGTCATGTCAAGTCAAGTCACCTTTATTTATATAGCGCTTTTAACAATACAGATTGTGACAAAGTGACAAAACAGCATTAATTAGGAAAATAGTGTCAATAATGCAAAATGACAATAGTAAACACTCATTTTTCAGTTAAAGACAGTTCATCATTGAATTCAGTGATGTCAACATCCAGCTCAGTTCAGTTTAAATAATATCTTTGCAATTATGTCAACGATAACGCTGGAAATGAAGTAAATGATCCCAGAATTTTACTGAAGTGGACTATTCCTTTTAAAGTATAACTCATGTTTTCCCTGTCTACTACCTTTCATGTAACAGCTTATGACGGTCAGTAGTGAAGGGTTTGGGACTGTGAACTTTCTTATGTTGTTATTAGCTAATTAGCATTGTCATGACTATAGTCTCCAGAGTGATTAATCACATGGCATTAACAGCTCACACGACTGGTTCCCATGAGCAAAGCTGACAGATTTAAAATTGCATAGATAGATAGATAGATAGATAGATAGATAGATAGATAGATAGATAAACCTTTGAACAGTATTGTATGCATTGTACATGTATGCTAAAAGTCAGAAGTCGGGGAAGTCGTGGCCTAATGGTTAGAGAGTCGGACTCGTAACCTAAAGGTTGCGGGTTCGAGTCTCGTACCAGCAGGGATTGTAGGTGGGGGGAGTGAATGTACAGCTTTCTCTCCCACCTTCAATACCACGACTGAGGTGCCCTTGAGCAAGGCACCGAACCCCCAACTGCTCCCCGGGCGCCGCAGCAAAACACATGTGTGTTCACTGCTGTGTATGCACTTTGGATGGGTTAAATGCAGAGCACTAATTCTGAGTATGGGTCACCATACTTGGCCACATGTCACTTCACTCACTTTAAAAAAAAAAAGGAAGCCATAACACATATGTAGTAGTGTCATGAGTTTTGATTTATACAGTCCTTTAGTTCTTTTAAATAAAACATTATGTGACGTTCATGTGAACTGCCATTTTCTGACTCTGCCTGCTCTTCTGATGCTGATCCTGGTCTTCAGATGTCTGCTCAGCCTCGTGTAATGTTCACCTACAGCGGTTACTTGGTAATGCAGCGCTGCAGGCCAGTTTCAACACCCCTTCTGGCTTTAGGATAGAAAAATCACAAAGGAGATCTCTTTCACATCTCAGTTCTTTCTCCTAGGCATCAGTGGGAGTGAATGTTAAATCCGTGTTTGACTTCCGTAATGTTGTGTATTCGTTTGGACCGTCCAGTAATGAATCAAGAACAGGAATCAGGAACATGCATTGGGAAATTGAATAGGGGCAGTTTTGATTTTCATGTTTACTTCAGCTCTCATGTTTCTCAGACTGCTGGCATCTCTTCCGAAAACTCCTTGGAGGAAAAATCTCTCAAACTGTGCTCATATTTGCCAAGTCTGCAACTTGGAGATTTCGATATAAACTCATCAAATTCTTCCAAGAGGAAATCATCCGAGCTGCAATCCACAGTAATGCTTTGTACTCTTACAGCATGTCACATATTGACTCATTTGGGTCTATTTTTAGGCTTGTATGAGAAACACCTGGAACAAAGCCTCCTGAACAACCTCTGTGTGTCCAAAAGAAAGTACTGAATCAACAAATATCCATTGATTAGCATGTGAGTATCCAAGATTTTATTCACCCTTTCATTGCATTTAATCAATTTAATTTTGTAATTTGTTTACTTAATTTTATTTCTATTTAGCTCCATTCTGATTTCAGTTTAAGTAATTTTAGTACTTCCGCATGAAATTAGAAATGTTGTATTGGCAACTAACTGAAATAAGTGTGTTAACATTTTCCAGCTAATATTTACATTTTATTTTAGCTTTATTTCAAATAACAAAAGAAAATACTGAATGGAATTCCATTGTCCATCATAATTTTATCAAACATCCCTTGATTAACATGTGGTTAACATTTAATCCTTTTTAATTCATCCTTAATAATCCCTATTAATTCATACTTTTTGCTTTTCCTTATTAATTTTATCTAAATGTTTCTATTTAACTTTCAATTTCGATTTCAATTTTAGTAGTTCAATTAGACTTTCAGTATACGTCTAACTTTATTTAAAAAATGTTTGTCTAATATTTATATTTAATTTACTACAGCTTTATTTCAATGAACATACTTCAATGAATATATGTTTTAACAAGTTTAAGTCAGTGTTCAAACTTATTTCAGTTATTAACTCACCTGATATTTAGATTTGACTTCATCCCAGCTTTATTTCAATTACCAAAAGAAAATACTGAATGGAATTCCATATGTCCATCACACTTAATCCATTCTCATCAAGTATCCCTTGATTAACATGTGAGCATCCCAGATTTTATTCACCATTTCGCCACATTTAATCCGCTTCCTCCCCAGCTCTCTCAAAGCCAGCACTGTGCCAAGATCGCCCATTATAGATGTCAATCTGCTCTGGTACGACTGCACAGAACACATCTACAGGGACAGGATAAAATGTGGGAGTGAAAAGAAATGGAAGGATGTGTGGAGAGGCGGCTAAGGAGAAACCTGGTTGATAGCAGAATGCCAAGCGGGTGTTTCTTATTGGAATCGACAGTGAAGGGCAAGTCGGAGGTGTGAGGGATCTATATTTTGCCTCTCGTGCTCTTCGTCCTCTCCCAGAAGCCCTGCCATAGCCACTGCATCCTGCAGCTCCAGGATCTGCTGAACATCTGCACACAAATCCATAGTCTCAGGCCGAGACGCATGCATATGTTCCCAGGGTCTGTTTGCATCTTCTCTGCCTCTCCGACACTTTCTTCCCACATGCAAAGGGTTTAAGATGACTGGGAAGGTCAACATGAACGTATTAGAGAGCTCCGAGATGAATTGTGGCACCCTATAAAGCTGACGAAAGGTCATTTATGTACAGGAAGATGAAAGGAAACATGTGCTGAGGAGAACTGGAGCAGCGCATCACCAAATCGGACGCCCCGTATGTCATTTTATCTATACATACCATCTAGTTTTCTTCCCTTACCTATAAAATAACTTCTCTCTTCAGAAGTCTAGGACTGTCAGTGAAGATAAAATATTTGGACTAGATACTCTAGACCAGTGATTCGAAAAAGTGGGTCATACAGGTCTGTTGTGATTATAGGCTTGCAGACTGCAATGAGAAATTATGCTAAATACTAATGCATAATTGTGCATAGTGAGGACAGAAAAAATGTGGCAGTGTTATTTTATTTTAGTACTATATATATATATATATATATACATACACATTGTCATTTAGCAGACGCTTATCCAAAGTGACTTACAAATGAGGACAATGGTTGCAATCAAAATCAACAAAAGAGCATTATGCAAGTGATATAACAAGTCTCAGTTAGCTTAAAGCAGTACATATAATAAATGCAAATAAAACCGATAGAATAGAAAAAGAACAGAGCAAGCTAGTGTTAGGGGCCTTTTTTGCTTTTTGTTAATTGTATAATAAATAAAAATAAAACAAATACATAGAATACAAAAAATAATAGAGAAGCTAATGTTAGGTTTTTTTTTTACATGCAGTTGCTAAAAGAATAGAGTGCCAGTCTAAAAGGGGCAAGTTTTTTTTTTTTTAGAATTAGAATAGAGAGTGCTATAGAGTTAGAGGGTCAAATAAAGATGGAAGAGATGTGTTTTAGCCAATTCTTGAAGGCTAAGGACTCAGCTGCTCAGATTGAGTTGGGCAGGTCATTCCACCAGGAGGGAACATTTAATGTAATATATATATATACATATCATTTTGATTAATTTGAGTAAAAATGCATTTTCTTTACCAAGAAAGTGGCAAGATGAAAAACACTATTTTCTGTTTCAAACTTTCACATAACATCTTTAGGTTATAATAACATTAAAAATTCAAATCCAGATTTGATTTTTTCAAATGCAATAAATCCATTGAATCAATATAAAAGTTATGTTTCATATTGAAACTGTTGAAAATACACAACATGGTTAATCCACGTATTACAGCCTCTGAACTCAAAATTAATCTTATATACAGGCACTGGACTAAAAATACATTCAATCAGTCATCGCTCCCAACATGAATTCAACGGGTCATCTTGTTAATGCTATAAATTAATTACAGCCATAAAAGAACATTTCATCATGAACAAGAACATGAACAACAATATCACATTAGACCACAGAAGTTCCAAAATGTCATTTCCCTTACATTCAACTTCCAAAAGTGCATTCATCTTTGCCATGTTCCATTCATTTAGTTGACTAGTGCTATACGCTGTATTAACAAAAACATTAATGGCATTAATAAAAACACTTACACTGACAAGCTACGCAATATCGCGTTCATAATAGAATGCAACTCATCTGCGATTATGAACGTGATATTGCATAGCTTGTCAGTGATCTACGGCTGTGTGTATCCATCTGAAAGCACGTGATGGAGATTTACTATTAAAGGGTTACTTTACTCCAATATTAAAATTTTGTCATTAATCACTTACCCCCATGTTGTTCCAAACCCATAAAAGCTTTGTTCGTCTTCGGAACACAATTTAAGATATTTTGGATGAAAGCCGGGAGGCTTGTGACTGTCCCATTAGCTGCCAAGTAAATTACACAGTCAAGGTCCAGAAAAGTATGAAAAGCATCATCAGAATAGTCCATCTGCAATCAGTGGTTCAACCGTAAAGTACCATACCATACCATACCACACCAACATACCATTAAGAGCCGTGCTTGCACAGGTTCTGCGCGATCCTCTTCACTAATATTGTCTGGGTCTCAATCAGGCTCAAATTGATAAGCAATATAGATGATGACATTGTTTACAATACAACCGGAGCACATGCCACTGAAGTGAGGGGCGGGACGATTAGATGTGCACTAGAGGCGGTTTAGCCAATCACAACACACTGGACCAGCTAACCAATCTGAGCCCATTGCATATTTCTGAGGGAGGGGCTTCATAAAAGCAGGAAATCATCAGCGTGTTTATAGGAGCGGTGTGGAATAAATTTTCCAATGGAGAAGTAATTCAATATATATATTTTATTAGTGACATATCATTAATACAGATTTTTTTAGCCACTTTCATGTGATTTCCATCAAAATTGTATAACTAGCTGCATTTATTTTGACCCGCAACATTCTTCAGCGGTTAACAATGTCTGTCTTTTTGTGTGTACCTCCAGCACTGGATGGTCATGTGATTGCTTCCGGTTGAAAAGTGGCGCCTTGTTGATCATTCGATCCCTTTTGTTGTTGTGGGAGTGAATGGAGGGTCTGACAACAATATGGAGAGAGTGCAGGATACCTTACACTGGAATGGGGGCCAGGCCTTTAAAATTGGAGAAGGGGGACTCTTACTGACAAGAATAGAGAGGGAATGAAAGAATGGTTGGATAGTTGAGAGGGAGGTCATGGAGGGTGGATATATTGTACGCAGACAACAACCCAACAGACAACAACCCAAACTCCAAGAAAAGTCTGTAAAAATAGGTCACAATTTGCAGTATATAAATATATTTTACATGATTTACAAGAGAATAATATTTCAGTTTTTCTACTTAGACATTTCAAATTTAATTCAATGTGTTACTTGCTTTTTCTTTGTAAATGTTTGTGAAATTACTGAGTGAAAATTATTTCTACACCATTTTAAGCAACTTTCCACATTGATTTTTCACAGATGTTTTTACCAGTATTTTGAATTATGCATTGCATTGTGTTTTGATTTAGGGTTGATGAAAATGTCTGTAAACTTAAATAATTTTCAATAACAGTAATTTTCAATTTTTCTACAGATTGTAGAGTGCGTAGTAAAAAAGAAAGTGATTACATTTGTGTCTGTTTTCATTAGGGCTGTCAATTTTTCTCAAAAATATTTTCTTATAAAACATAATCCAGTGATATTTGTTTTATTTGCAATCTGTTTTTAAGCCTCTCAGTTTACCACAAGACTGTAGTGTTATTTAATTAGCATTATATACTAGTGCTGTATATTGTATTTGTATACACACATATACATATATGCATATATGTGTGTTCAATGATATGAAAAAAATTAATAAATACAAATATATTGTCATTTAGCAGACACTTTTATCCAAAGTAATTAACAAATGAGGACAATAGAAGCAAACAAAATCAACAAAATAACAATAATATGCAAGTGCTATCACAAGTCTTGGTAAGCCTAACACAGTACACGTAGCAAGTTTTTTAAAAATGTTTTTTATAAATAAAAAATGTATTAAATAAGAAGAAAACAAGTAGATAGAATAGAAAAAAAAAAATAGTGAAAGCTAGTGTTAGAGGCCTTTTTTTAAAGAAAACAAGCAGTTAGAAAACAAATAGAGCACAAGTGTTAGAGGATCAAGTGTTTTTATATATAAAAGAAAAAAATACATAAAATAGAACTAGAATAGAAAGTGCTAGAGTTAGAGGGTCAAATAAAGATGGAAGAGATGTGTTTTTAGCCACTTCTTGTAGATGGCTAAGGACTCAATTGCTCAGATTGAGTTGGGCAGGTCATTCCATCAGGATGGAGCAGTTAATGTAAAAGTCTGTGAAAGTGATTTTGTGCCTCTTTTGGATGGCACAATAATGCACCGTTCACTTGCAGAACGCACGCTTCTAGAGGGCACATAAGACTGAAGTAGTGAATTTAGGTAAAGGGGTGCAGTGCCAGTGGTGGTTTTGTAGGCAACCATTAATGTCTTGAAGTTTATGCGCCCAAATATTGGTAGCCAGTGCAAATTGATAAACAGAGGTGTGACGTGCATTCTTTTCGGCTCATTAAAGATTAATCTTGCAGCTGCATTCTGGATTAATTTTAGAGGTTTGATAGAACTGACTGGAAGACCTGCCAAGAGAGCATTGCAATAGTCCAGTCTGGACAGAACAAGAGCTTGAACAAGGAGTTGTGAAGCATGTTCCAAAAGAAAGGACCATATCTTCCTAATGTTGTATAAAGCGAATCTGCAGGACCGGGCAGTTTTAGCAATGTGGTCTGAGAAAGTTAGCTGATCAACAATCATAACGCAAAGGTTTCTGGCTGTTTTTGAAGGAGTTATGTTTGATGTGGCTAACTGGATGGTGAAATTATGATGAAGTGATTGGTTTGTTGATATCACAAGCAGTTCTGTCTTGGCAAGGTTGAGTTGAAGGTGATGGTCCTTCATCCAGCAAGAAATTTATTTGGAAATGCTGAGATGCGAGCAGCTGTGGTCGGATCATCAGGATGGAATGAGAGGTAGACTTGAGTGTCATCAGCCTAGCAGTGATATGAAAAGCCATGTTTCTGAATGACATAATCTAGTGATGCCGTGGAGACAAAGAAGAGAAGTGGTCCAAGAACTGAGCCCTGAGGCACCCCAGTAGCTAGATGTTGTGACATGGACACCTCACCCCTCCAAGACTCAAACACTGGAGTGCAGTTCCTGAGATGCCCTTTGCCAATATGGTTAACCGTGTCAAAAGCAGCTGACAGATCCAGCAAGATAAGTATTGAAGATTTGGAAGCCACTATTGCCAGTCTTAGGGCTTCAACAACTGAGAGCAAGGCAGTCTCGATTCAATGTCCACTACTGAAGCTAGACTGTTTGCTGTCCAGGAGGTAAAAAAAAATTGACTTATTTGTGATGTATATTCAATACTTGAATCATCTGCCACAATAATGTATTTTTTTTAATTGTCATATTTTGTGGATTTTTAATCGGCAAATATTAATATATGCAATTTGATTCAATTGATTCATTTGCATAATATTTTAAGATAACGATAGCCCTCATTTTTATTTATCCTGAGGAGCAACCTCTTAAGTCGACTCTTGATATGAAACAAACCGAGGAGGAAATTTCCTCTGGGAACCGTCAGTGAAAAATTGCAAAAATGTTTACACATTCTCAAGATCCCTCTCTCAATCACTTCCTTTTCACCTTGTCTTGCTTGCATGTTTTTTTTTTCTCTGCACCTCTTTTGTCGATGGCATAATACATTCTGCAGCTCGTAAACTTAAATGTGAATGTCACGTCTCTGTGCACTTTGATCAGATGCGGGCATTGTTTGGCGGCGAGACGCAGACTACTGATAGCTCTTACGCTGGAAAAATGAGCCGTGAGCCCCCCTCAAACACACAACACTGAGCTCTTTTGTGTCTGCCGTAGCATTTGACGATGAAATGGCTTCTCCCAGAACGCCTGCTCTCTTGACACTCACGGGCGAATATGTCCATCTAGACTGGGGGGCCAGGAGTCAACTATCCCTCTCACCATCTCCCTTACGTCTCCCACGCAGAGGCAGCCGAAAATTCTATACATTCATGTAGGGATGGGAAAAGATCGCAGAGAACGATTAGGCTTTCCTCAGCTGTGAATGGCCTTCGTATCTCTTTCCCGTTCTCCACAAGAATGCCTAATAATAAGAGTCATACAACACAGGGGCTTTCTCATCACCAGCCAATTAAATTAATGAATGGAGGTTTTTGATGCGTCCTGATAGAGTTCCAGTGTTTTACTATGACAACAGCCCCCTAATTATTTTCTCCTTACTGTGTACAGTGGCCATCAAAAGAATGTTTTATTTTTTTTGCTGTTGAGAAAACAGACGTTTCTCTGCTCATTATGAGTTTTCCCTCTCTGAACAGTTTCCTTTATTGTTTTATTTTGTATGCTTCCTAACTGTAGAAAATCATATCGTATCTGATTAGCTGGAGTGAAACACAAAGCGGGTGAAGTATTATTGTTGAAAGTGTGCTTGGCATTCGGAAGTTCATATTTATATTCTCATGGATGCAGCTTCAGTTTACGGTCCAGGCTGATCAATATCCCAAAATAAATTAAATTCACACATGCTGCAATATTCAGATTTCTTCATATGCCAGTGACCGTGAGGCTGCACAAATGAGGATAAATGCATAACACACACGCAAAAAAGAGATTCTTGGAATATGGATATTGTTGTTGCTTGCTTTTTTAGAATGTTAATTTGTTGTTGCTTAGTAATATTTTACAAAATAATTTATATAAATCAACATTATTTAATAAAATAACTGTGAGAAAATTATGACTTGCTTTTAAATGAATGGAAAAATTAATTATTTTACAACATTTATTTACCTAAGCTACACACTTCCATTCTAAAGTTTAGGGTCAGTAAGAATTGTTAATGTTTTTGAAAGAGCTGTCTTTTGCTCACCAATTTTGCATGCATTTGATCAAAAAAGTATATTGTAATATTGTGAAATATTATTGCAATTTAAAATAACTTGTTTTGTATTTGCATATAGTTTAAATTGTAATTTATTCATGTTGTCAAAGCTGAATTTTCAACATCATTACTCCAGTCTTCAGTGTCAAATGACCCTTCAGAAATCATTCTAATATGCCGATTTGCTGCTCAAGAAGCACTTCTGACTATTATAAATGCTGAAAACAGTTGTGCTGCTTCATATTTTTGTGGAAACTGTGATGCATTTTATTTTAGGATTTATTGATGATAAAATATAATAGAAGATAAATATAATTATTTGTTGTAACACTATGAAAGTTTTACTGTCACCTTATATATAGGAATCACAATGATAAATAGTAAATTCATAATCAGACATATTATTAACAAGTATAATAATAATAATAATAAAATTTTGTTCACTGATCATCAAGAGACCATCAAGGGCCTACTTTCCTGTGTTTTTCTATAAACAGCATCCCAAACAATTAAAAGCTGCAAAACTTAAAGTATAATTCAAGTCTGTGGCAGAAACAGCGAGTTATACTTTAAAGTTTAGTTTGTTAGAGCCAGGGGTCTCTACACCTCTAACCTGAAGTATGAGCAACCGTATTAGTGACTCATGCCTTAAAGAAAGAGTGGTTTGTAAACCTATATCTAGCTAGCTTAGTTTCACCCTGTTCTTTTCAAACAAAGAGGATATTTTTTCAGAAAGCTCCTCCAGCCTAAAGGTGAAATCCAATGTTATCTGGACGGGCCAAAGCTGTGGTCAGTGCATCGCTGATCATTCAAGCACTGACCCAGAACACTAGATTTGTAGTAACTGGTAAAAACCTGGTTTCTTTTCAGCCTTGAGGACAAAGATCATTTTGGACCGAGTTACCACACGCCACCAGGGACCCACATTGTCTGTTTCCTTCACACACCCTCAGCGACCCCTCTAAAAAACAATTGTTTGTTGCGGGACGAAATTGCCTGGGGGAAATATTTTGGTGCATTCCGCAGTGCGGCAAAACTGCTTAATTGCTGTAATTAGCTTTCGTGTTTACCTCCACAGCTAGTGCTGACTTGAACTTTTTAATGGAGAGCTTTAACAATGTCAACTGCATCACTGTGTACAAGATAACCAGGCTTGTTTTGTTACTAGTGGCACACCTGCTCGCTTTATTATGGTAATTCATGTGTCGGGAGGGAGGATTTCACGAAGGTCTGGATACTTTATCTCAGTTCTATTGTGTGGCGTTTTTCACAGAAAAAGAATATGCAATTAAGAAACATGACAAACAGGGTGGGTTCAATTTAAAGTGTTTAGTCCCATTGTTACGATTTGAAAGCAGTTTGGTCTTTTGCCAGGCATTTAATGTTTTCGATTGTGCATATAACTTTCATGCTTTCAAATATAAAAAAATAAATAAATACATGAATAAAATACAGACTATTGTCTGCTCTCAAGGCATGTTGTCACTCTACATGAGGTAAGTTGTCACAGTGGGAACAATTGAATGCAGGGCTGTCCAAACTCGGTCCTGGAGGACCGGTGTCCTGCATAGTTTAGCTCCAACCCTAATTAAACACACCTGAACCAGCTAATCAAGCTCTTACTAGGCATAGAAACTTCCAGTGAGGTGTGTTGAAGCAAGTTGGAGCTAAACTCTGCAGGACACCGGCCCTCCAGGACCGAGTTTGGACAGCCCTGATTTAATGGCTTTTCAGCCAACTTTAGGCAGCAATAAGCATACTCCAGTGGTTATAAGTTGAAATGGACTAAACTCTGGAAAATTTTGCCTGATATTGCTTGTGAATGTCATGTGGACTTTTGCTGCAATATCTGCAGTATTAGAGCTCAACATTGGTACTTGACACTTTATATAATACTTACCCTACTGCTCCCAGAAATATTGCTAGATTTAGCATGTATGTGTATCAGATCACAATAGTTTTACTACTGCAATGATAAATGCCATCTTTATTGATTTCTGAAAACTGCACAAATGAAGCAAGCATGTGTAGGCGTTATACTTTTTATTATTATTATTATTATTATAAATAATAATATTTATGGCCACAGCCATATCACCTTGCAGCCCAAGACTGGTTACCCACTGAAGCTAAGCAGGGTTGAGCCTGCTCAGTACCTGGATGGGAGACCTCTTGGGAAAACTAGGTTGCTGTTGGAAGAGGTGTTAGTGAGGCCAGCAGGGGGTGCTCACCCTGTGGTCTGCGTGGGTCCTAACGCCCCAGTATAGTGACGGGGACAGTATACTGTCAAAAACCACCGTCCTTCAGATGAGACGTTAAACCGAGGTTCTGACTCTCAGTGGTCATTAAAAATCCCATGGCACTTCTCGTAAAGGGTAGGGGTGTAACCCCAGTGTCCTGGCCAAATTGCCCCTCTGGCCTTTGTCAATCATGGCCTCCTAATAATCCCCAACCACTTGTTTGCTCTCTCTCCTCTCCACCTGTAGCTGGTGTGTGGTGAGCGCACTGGTGCCACTGTCCTGTGGCTGCCGTCGCATCATCCAAGTGGATGCTGCACACTGGTGGTGGTTGAGGAGAGACCCCCC
>NW_015506611.1:226512-230508 GCF_001515645.1 Sinocyclocheilus grahami
AAAAATCCCATGGCACTTCTCGTAAAGGGTAGGGGTGTAACCCCAGTGTCCTGGCCAAATTGCCCCTCTGGCCTTTGTCAATCATGGCCTCCTAATAATCCCCAACCACTTGTTTGCTCTCTCTCCTCTCCACCTGTAGCTGGTGTGTGGTGAGCGCACTGGTGCCACTGTCCTGTGGCTGCCGTCGCATCATCCAAGTGGATGCTGCACACTGGTGGTGGTTGAGGAGAGACCCCCCATATGATTATAAAGCGCTTTGGGGGTACAACAATACACAATAAAGCGCTATATAAATGCATCATTCATCTTTCATTATTATTATTATTATTATTATTATTATTGTGGAGACTCACTTATTGCAAACCAAGTTTGTTTCAGCTGTTCGAGTTGAGTCTCTTGAGTTGCACTTATTTTTAATTTGTAGATCCACTAAAACTCTAATGCCATCTCCAAAGTGGCATAAAATGTTGAATGAGTGGTGCATAAGAATACGATTTTTAAAGGTTTTACCTAATGATAGAACTTATGAGTCCTTCAGGCAAATTTTGTTCCTCATTAGAAAATGTATTTTTGTGGAATCTTTACTCTCTATTTCAAATGAGGTAGCAGGGCTGACTGATTTTTTAATACCTCAAATTTAACCGCTAGTTTCTAGGCAACCATACATCCCATCCAATCCATAATTACATAAAACACAATTAATTACAGACCATTCATGCATGCAAAATTTGGTGAGTTTTCACCATAGGGATAACAAGTTTTAACTGTTTAACGTGAAAAAGAGTGCATTTTCTCATGCAAATTCATTATTTATTTATTTATTTATAATTTAATGTAAGTTTAATTTGATTTATTTTTAGTTATGTATGCATTTATGTATGTTATTTAAATGCAATTTTCTTTTTTTTTACTTTTTTTTTTTTTACATTTCACTTCATTTATTTGTTTGTTTGTTTATTGTATAATAACATTGCTAGAGAAAGCAAATGTTTGTGTGATATGGGTTTTTGACTCGCCCTTGTGACAACTTCTTTGTGTGACAACTAGCCCCGGTCTCTCCTGTATGCAATTTACCTTGTCTCATATTTCTTCTATCCTCTCCACTTCTTATTTAGTTATTTGAGTCTTATTTAGACCAGACAAATCACTCAGGACTGCTCGCATTCATTAATGTGAATCGTAAAACAGTTCTTTGTGTCTGCATGTGGGAGTTTGTGCCTCTGAATGTATATGTAAGTGTATGTGTGGAGCCGGTTGAGGTAGACGTGGGTATATCTTGTTATCAGCTCCAGATGTCATGCTTTGTAATCCCAACCTTGGTTTCTCTCCTCTCCCAGCCCCTCTAACACATCTGCCATGGTTTCCCAGAGCAGCTGAAGCATTGTGAATCTGAGACAGGATTGAAGAGAAATGAAAGAAACTTGGAGTCCCGCATGCGGGCATAGGGGGGAGATTAACCTAATTCACAGAGCATGTGAAATATTAATACAGTCTCCTTTCAAACCCTCCCAATAATCTGAGCTGTGAAGAGCCGTTGAAGATGCAATTTGTGCAGTTTGTTCGGTTTCAAAAACAAGTGCTGTTTAAAAGCTTTAGTTAGCGCCCTTGCAGTCTATGGCCTACATAGATCTGTCTTAAAAGGAAGCATCTGAACTGATACGAGACCTCATGAGGGAATCATTTACAACAGCAAATTTGTGCACCACACATATCTATCTAGCTATCTATATATCTGTCTGTCTGTCTGTCTGTCTGCAGGGGTGTGAAGTAAAGAATTACAAAAACTCACGTTACAGTAATTAAGTAGTTTTTATCAGTAAATGTACTTTTTTGAGTAGTTTAAAAATGGTGTACTTTTACTTGAGTACATTTTAAGTGATGTATCGGTACTTTTACTCTGCTATTTTCCTCCGTTTGTGGTTGTTACATGCTTATTTTAATTTAATTTTTATTCATCAACGTGATTGGATAGATAGTAATAGGTCTCGTGACTTTCATCAAATCAAATTGTGCATAAAAAAAACTTTAACCGCCAACTGTTTATCATGGCTGCTGGAAGTGCATTCTTCAAGCATCAATTCAGTCGCATCTACCTCTAACTTAATATGTTATGGTCAATTTCGGATGTTGCTGCTTGTGGGCCAATCTGCACCTTATTGATGACCCGTGGCGTTAATATACTGCATCTGTGACAGCTGTGTCATGGTGTGTGATGCTGAACTATGACTTTCTAATGGTGTTTGTATTTGCACTGTTCTAAACATTAATATTTAATGTGCAATGACAGCATATGCTGTCTCAGTGGCCTTACACATGATTTTAAATCTATTTTTTCAAACTTTATGATGTAATAAAACTGCAGCTCGTTAATAAACTTTTTTTTTTTAAATCCATTTTATACAATCCGCCCTCAATTAGCAAATGCACTCGCGCATAAACAATTTTCAAGTTCAACACTTTTTGTTCCGTTCAGTTGTGGATGCTGCTGATTCGCCAAGACCGCCGCGGCTCAGCAAAGAGACATGTGTGTGTGTGTGTGTTTTCCTTTGAAAATGGTTCCCCAGAAATACTTAGCTATTTAATGCATTTTTCCTTTCAAATTGTATTATCAGCATAACAATTCGAGTAAATGTGTAAAAGGTATGGCATGAATTTGCCATCCTTCTAGAACAATGTGCATTTATGTTAAAAGTGTAACATAAATGATCAAGTTTAGTTATTTTTATTTCTTTATTGCAAAACGCTAAAACTGGCACCGTTTTGGAGATAAATGGCCTCTCATTTTAACCTATATCATGGTGTGTGATGCTGAACTATGAGTTTCTAATGGTGTTTGTATTTGCACTGTTCTAAACATTAATATTTTATGTGCAACGACAGCATATGCTGTCTCAGTGGCCTTACACATGATTTTAAATCTATTTTTTCAAACTTTATGATTTAAATGGGGATGATTGTACTGAGAATAACTTTCATCTTTTCTTCAACTGAATACTGTTTCCGTGCTGTTTTGATGTATTTTAAAGAGTTGGCAGTCAAAATTAAAACTGCTGGATGATAGATACTCTTCATTCTTTATGACAAACAAGATCATGTGAATTACAGAATGTACAACGTTTTTAAAATGTATCAAATGCAGTGTACAGCGTTTATTATGAGGGGCTAGAATCCACCGCTCAGTACTCACTACTCAATACTCATGAGTAATTTTCAATAAGCTACTCTTTTACTCTTACTCAAGTAGTTTTTTTTACTCTACTCACACTACATTTTTTGGAAGGTAATGGTACTTTTACTTGAGTATATTTTTTCAGTACTCTTTCCACCACTGTCTGTCTGTATGTATGTATGTATGTACTGTATATGTATCTATAGCATTGCAATCTGACATAAACGTAAGGAAGTAAGAATCCATCTGACTGCATACGTTTGCATATGTACCTATTATTTACGTCAAATGCAGGATTATTTTTTACATTTAATTTTGTATTTATGTATTTTATTTGTATTTATTTATTTATTTATTTGATAAGACATCTTCAAAGCATTATTATTGGAGGATGAGACTTTTTGAAGACACTAATAAATGTAGTTCAGAAGCAGAAACTTAAAGTTTAAGTCATCCTCATTGTCAGAAACATGAGAATGGAAAATAACTTTACTTATGGAAATATTACACATATGGTGGAACACTGGAAGTAGGGAAGCCTATATATCTGAAGCCAGAATTGTTTGGCATAAGATCAAAAGTAGAATAAATGTGAAATAGATTCATCTTCCTCTTGGCAGAAAGAGCAGAGAGGAGAAATGTTATGGTTAAATTGACTTAATTCAGGTTTCATCAGTCCAGTCTGTAGCTTGCAACCATAAACATCTGCATTTAGCTTCATAGGGCATCTTTGACGATGATATTCTATAAAAGGCACAAGAAGTCGGTCTGTTATGGCTGTCGCAAATAAAGTAAAAATGAAATGAAAACTGTGGATATAACTTGCG
>NW_015506611.1:231141-232016 GCF_001515645.1 Sinocyclocheilus grahami
GATAGATAGATAGATAGATAGATAGATAGATAGATAGATCAAAGCTGCATTTTTAGCAGCCACTTCAACAAATTATATTGCAAATTTAATTTATTTTCAAATGCATTTATTCAGTTTCACACACATGCACAATTTCACATGACAGTTTAATCATGTTTTCTGTCATTTTTTAAAAACTGATCAGCTCATTCAGAGTTAAATTTGAAAGGATCGGAGCCGCAGTGCAAGTATCTGTCTCATGCATTTACACCATTTACCAGTGATGGAGAACGATCCTCTTTATGGTTAATTCATTTACAAATTAAACTCATTTTCATTCCTTTTATGGAGAAATTTAATAAGAATCAAAACCGTCGCACATCTCTGTGTGTGTGTATTGACAGTAGATATTTTCTAAATATGTTTTAACAGTATTAACAGTATGAACCGTCACACATCTCTGTGTGTATGTATTAACAGTTGATTGGTTGTATAGTTCTCTGGAAGCTCTGTTTGGCTGTGTGGGGTTA
The DNA here is from genome assembly GCF_001515645.1 of Sinocyclocheilus grahami. Taxonomy (NCBI): domain Eukaryota; kingdom Metazoa; phylum Chordata; class Actinopteri; order Cypriniformes; family Cyprinidae; genus Sinocyclocheilus; species Sinocyclocheilus grahami. The sequence continues at coordinate 231,651 of NW_015506611.1, forward strand.
TGTGGAAGACTTTGTCGTCCTGTGCAGACTGTTTAGACACACTTGATATGGTGCAAAGGCGATGTAAACATGGTGGTCATGCCTGGTGGTCTGCGTCTCACTAATTAAGTGTTGAAGTCTGTTACCGATCACAGCCCGTGTTTCACTTACGGCACATCCACAAAGCACCTTTTAAAGCGGTGGGACTGTTTTACGTGACATTACAATTGTTTACTTACAGGAAAACAATGTTGGCGTGCGGGCTCTTGTTAGCTTCATCTCAAAGACGTTTTATTTCTGCAGATAAAGAGCAGGCTACTTTTATTGTAGATTAAATAGATGAATAATTAACCAGTGTTTTCCATAGCATCTAATCAGTTTCTGGAT
>NW_015506611.1:232970-234165 GCF_001515645.1 Sinocyclocheilus grahami
TATATATATATATATATATATATATATATATATATATCATAAACATAGATGTCCTAATGAATCAAATGCAATTATAGTGTAATATTCTTCACGCTGTAAGGATTTTTGGATGCTAAAGTTAGCTGATTTCAACTGTACAGCAAAACTGAGGGAAACAGTCAGCAGGATATTTTTCCACAACTTCATGTCAGTCAAAGTTTCCCTCACAATGTGGGCTGACACCCTGAGGCTTCTCTTCAAGTCTTCAGATTCACAGTCACATTCACACATGAAATAACATTCTGGAAGAAAATGCATGACGGTTTCCTTGATCCAAAGAGGAAAGGTTTGAATTTTGGCGAAAGCATTCAAGCTAATCTCCTCGCAGTGAATTGTGCTTGAGCCGTCCAATGAATCTGCCTCGCTCAGGGTTATGCTGTGGGTGGTAAGGTTTTGTCCATATGGAGCGGACCAGCATCAAAGCATTTGCACCCAGATTATCACTAAGCTTTTAAGAGAGAAGAAAACAAGTCATTTAGACATCCAAAGAGTGCTCATGGTCAGCACTGTTCTCAATAACAGCATAAACATCACTAAATACAAAACCTCTTAATATGATGGCGCACTTAATCAGCTCATGAAAATCATTTGAGAGTGAGATAAACGATAAAGATGCAATGAAAATAAAAATAAAAACCAGCATAGGCAGAGTATGTGTAAGCCTGGGCAAGGCTTTGCCTTCCCCTGACTACTAAAACTGAACAAAAATACACCTGCACAAGTTAACTAAAACCTCTAGACCATTTGAATGTTTGCAAACAGCAATCATGTTTTTTTTTGTTGGCGGAGCCTGATGAACCTGATGGCAGAAAATGACAGTCCTGCAGTAGCAGTCTATGGAAGCCATGTAATTTAAAGAGTTAAAAAAATGAATTTCCTGTTTATATCTCACAATTCTGAGAAGAAGAATCAGAACTGTGAGAAATACATTTGGAATTATGAGTTATAATGGATGAATTTGGCTATATAAACTTTGCAATTTGCAAAAAAAAAAAATGGAAGTTTAAAATGATCACTGTGTAAATGATCTATGTAAAATATTATAGGTTTAAATATGATTTCATGCTGTAACTGTAGGTCTACATTATTTCCCATGTGAACTGCATACGTTTGCATATGTACCTATTATTTACGTCAAATGCAGGATTATTTTTTA
>NW_015506612.1:0-1254 GCF_001515645.1 Sinocyclocheilus grahami
GATGAGAAAAGCATCAGGGTGGGCTGTCTGCTGCTCACTGATGTGAGCTTACCCCTCTTCTGATTCCTCTCGCGCCGCTTGTGGCGCCTCCGCTGTGGGCGAGATGCAGTAGTGGAGGTCGGTGATGGTGTGGGCCTCCGGAGCAGACCGAGATCCCGCAGCTCTTCGGCGTGCGCAGAGTTTAACTCTAAAAATGTGGTTCTGCCGACATCGAGCAGAAACTCACGACTATATGCGCACTTAGAAACAAATAGATGCGACGAATACATACAAAAAAACTGCGACTCACAAGACAAAAAACACGAAAACACCTTTCTGTTGGGAGAGAGAGAAGCCGCAGCATGTGAACGCGCCGCCATCTTGGAAATGTATCATATGACCCCTTTAAATTATTATTATTATTATGTTGGCTGGGTTGTTAGTAGCAGACTGTAGCTCATGTTAGTGTGTTCTCTTGTAGAATGGGGAAGTCGTGGCCTAATGGTTAGAGAGTCGGACACCCAAAGGTTGCGAGTTCGAGTCTCCGGTCCGGCAGGAATTGTAGGTGGGGGGAGTGAATGTACAGCGCTCTCTTCCACCTTCAATACCACGACTGAGAACCCCCAACTGCTCCCCGGGCGCCGCAGCCTAAATGGCTGCCCACTGCTCCGGGTGTGTGTTCACGGTGTGTGTGTGTTCACTGCTGTGTGTGTGCACTTAGGATGGGTTAAATGCAGAGCACTAATTCCTAGTATGGGTAACCATACTTGGCCACATGTCACTTCACTTTAGAATGGCACGTTGTATGAAACCCTGTGGCTGGCATTTGGTTGAGGTTGCCTTGGTTCTGTAGGTAACCCTGCAAACAAGCCTGCACTGGCCCTTTATGGGCCCACTTTGTCACAAATCCTGTCCATGGACTTCCGTTCAATCACCACCAGAGGTCACCCTTTCATTACATTGACTCTCGCACAACACAAACTGTTGCATATCACCCCTGACTACATATCCCATCATTCATTGCACTGATTGCACACAGCACTGATTGCACAGCTGTTTCATATCACTCACTCACTATATTACACTCACTCAAACTACCATTCTCTGCTGAGCATTGTTTAGCCTGTACCCTGTTCCTAGTCTCTGTGTTTTCTTGTTTTGCCTTGCCTTGCCTGTTATCTCGGTTTCTGATCCTTGCCTGTTTCCCTGGATTTATCCCTCTCGTCTCGCCACTGTGATTCTGTCTGCCGATCGTTGACCTACGCTAGCCTTAGG
>NW_015506612.1:4783-27505 GCF_001515645.1 Sinocyclocheilus grahami
GGATTTATCCCGCTCGTCTCGCCCCTGTGATTCTGTCTGCCAATCGTTGACCTACGCTAGCCCTAGGACTATTCTTGTGTTTTGCCCGCCATATACCTGTTTGCCATTGTTCGACCCTGCCTGTTATGACCACGTCTCTTAAAATAAAGCTTGCAGATGGATCCACACGTCTCACATCTCGTCAGCCCTGTTACACACTTAGGGCTAGCCTAAGGGCCTCCAGTGGGCTGCCAGCGCAGGGCCCCTGAGAATTTGCTCATTGGCAAAACGTTGGCCCCTTAGCGCTGGCCCTGCACGGGCAGCCCCCACTTAGCCCCCAGGAAGACCTCACTAGGCCCACACAGGGCCCGCACTATTAATCTACAACAATAAATATGTTTCACTATAAATACTTTTTGGCTACTATAACTTAAGTATTGGGCAAAACAGTTATTATCCATCTGAAATGGATGCAGTCACCACATAACGAATGTCTGTATTGTCAAAAATGTACAATAGTCATTCAAATCAATTTCAGTTTCAAATCAAATCACAGATTTTTTTTATTTTTTCCAAATCTAATCATGGATTCATCCAACTGTGGATTTATTAAATACAAAACCGAAAACATTCAGTTCAGGTTAATACAATTAATTTAAGACCCTTGAAAGGGACTACAAATTATCTAAACAAATATAAAAATAATACAAATTAACATAAATAACAAAAAACACCAAATTATTACTAAAGTATTCATTCGCAAAGCACTCTTCCTCTGAGGTCTCTTAACTAGTCAGCGGACGGTGGTAGCGCTCCTTTCGTCCACCTGCTCTTTCCCTGGTGTGGTGTGGTTCCGCAACCACACCTTTATTTCACTCTCAACTTTAAAATCAGGAGGGCTTGGCTGAAAGGAGCATTTTCTTACAGCCTCTGAAAAGCAAATAGACCTATATGAAACAACACTGTGTGTGATAAGTAATTTATATATGTTATTATAATACCGCATGCTAGCTTACCTGTTACCTGTTCTGAAAAGGTCTCTTTTGATTGGAGCCATTCCAGTTCAACTGAGTGGCTAAAGAATGGTCAATCAATGTTGATAGTATTCTCCTAGTTGCAATTTGGACATTACACCCACCAATGGTTCCTAGATAGGCAATCTAACAGAAAGGGAAATACACAAAAATTGAAAAATGTGATTTGCATTGGTAAAAAATGAGGCTCAGGACAAAACATTTTTAAAGCCCCTGTATGTATAATTTAAATCTGATTATATAATTGTCAAATTCATTTAGATAGCATAAAGATTTGACTGTAAAAACAGAAATCTAATTTCAGTCATTGAAAAGTACAGTTCTTAATTATGGCAGAGATTCAGATTCAGTTGCACTGTTGCCAGTTTGGAGACTGAAGTTAGTAGGTTCTCTTACTTCAGACCCCCCGGTGACTTTATTTCGGACACTTTGTTGAGAAGCTACAGTTGTTTGAACAGCGGCACTAGTTGATCAGGACAATTGGTCAATTCCTAGGCAAGGGACTGTAGATGCACTATATGGACAAAGTTTGTGGACGCTTGCTATTACACCCACAAGAACTTCAATGGCATGTCATCAAAAATCCATATGCATTAATATGGACTTTGTTCCTCTTTTGCAGTTGCAACAACTTCCACTCTTCTGGAAACGATTTTCACAAAATAGTGTGGTGTCAGTGGAATTTTATGCTCATTCATCCACATGAGTATTTGTGAGGTCAGACACTGATGTTGGATGAGAAGGCCTGGCTCACAATCTCTGTTAGTACATCCTAAAAGTGTTTGATAATGTAAAGAACCCTGTTATCTGTCTCCTAGTCATGTTTTTACACACCAAACTCACACAGCTGTCTCTATGGATCTTGCTTTGTGCACTGGGATACATGCTGGAATGGAATAGGGCTCCCCTAGCTGCTCCCAAAAATTTGGAGGCACAGAATTGTCAAAAATGTCTTGGTATAGTGAAACAGTAAGAATTCCCTTCACTAAACTTAGCCCAACCCTTGAAAATCAATTTTCACTCCTCCAGCATGACTGAGTACACAAAGCAAGGTCCATAAAGACATGATTGAGAAAATGTCAATTCATAGTCCAAGTGACAAGTGTCACACGACCAAAGAAATGACGTCAAAACAACAACATTTGTGTCTGCTATGGTGTCACAGAGCTTGTCGCGCACATTAAACATTTTTAAAGAGCGCAGGCGTTGTTGTGAATTCTGATAGGTCTATGTTCTAGAGTGTTGCCCTGGTGCTGAGCAGCTATGTGCAGCTGTGTTTCTTTCGTAAACAAACATTAGCTACGTTGTTGTACAGGTTGTGACTTCCATGTTTACTTCTGCACTACAGTGATGTTGTATTACTCTTTTGCGCATGCAGGTCACTGTCAGGGTGTGGCCAGTTCATACGGGTCACATTTTTAGAAATAATGTGAACAGTCAGTGAAAAAAAATCACATCTGGCAATAAATCGGAACTGAGCATTAAGGCCTGCAGTCTGAACATAGCTTTTGTGGCTTTCTGTGTCACTTGCTCTGTCTGTACTATCATGATAAATACACACCTGACAAGAGACAAAACAATAACTCGCTGGTGGACGGTGGCTCTCAGGTGAAAGTTAACTCACTGGTGGATGGTGACTTGCTGGTAGAAGGTAACTTGCTGGTGGAAGGTGGCTCTCAGGTGAAAGTTGACTCACTGGTGGACAGTGACTTGCTGGTGGATGGTGACTTGCTGGTGGAAGGTGGCTCTCAGGTGAAAGTTGACTCACTGGTGGAAGGTGACTTGCTGGTGGAAGGTGGCTCTCAGGTGAAAGTTTACTCGCTGGTGGACGGTGACTCGCTGGTGGAAGGTGGCTCTTAGATGAAAGTTGACTCGCTGGTGGAAGGTGGCTCTCAGGTGAAAGTTGACCTACTGGTGGACGGTGACTTGCTGGTGGAAGGTGGCTCTCAGGTGAAAGTTGACTCACTGGTGGAAGGTGGCTCTTAGATGAAAGTTGACTCACTGGTGGATGGTGACTTGCTGGTGGACGGTGACTTGCTGGTGGAAGGTGGCTCTCAGGTGGAAGTTTACTCACTGGTGGACGGTGACTCGCTGGTGGAAGGTGGCTCTTAGATGAAAGTTGACTCGCTGGTGGAAGGTGGCTCTTAGGTGAAAGTTGACTCACTGGTGGACAGTGACTTGCTGGTGGAAGGTGGCTCTCAGGTGAAAGTTGACTCACTGGAGGACGGTGACTTGCTGGTGGAAGGTGGCTCTCAGGTGAAAGTTTACTCACTGGTGGACAGTGACTCGCTGGTTGACAGTGACTCACTGGGGGAAGGTGGCTCTTAGATTAAATTTGACTCGCTGGTGGACAGTGACTCGCTGGTGGAAGGTGGCTCTTAGATGAAAGTTGACTCGCAGGTGGACGGTGACACGCTGGTGAAGGGTGGCTCTTAGATGAAAGTTGACTCGCTGGTGGAAGGTAACTCGCTGGTGGACAGTGACTCGCTGGTGGAAGGTGGCTTTTAGATGAAAGTTGACTCGCTGGAGGACAGTGACTCGCTGGTGGAAGGTGGCTCTCAGGTGAAAGTTTACTCACTGGTGGAAGGTGGCTTGGAGACAGAGTGACCAGAGAGTTACAACCAGAAGTTGGCAAACCCATGGGTGGTGGTGGGACTGGTGGCTGGTGTACAACTGCAGCTTTGACCATTTGTAACTGTCTCTACCGTTTCAGTGGTACAGGTTTAGGCTCAAGATCAGTGTAGCGTTTGGTAGGTCTACACAAAATGAGGAACAACAGTCCAAGAATGCATTTTAACACACATAAACAGAATAACTGGCTCATACTATTGTAGATATAGTAATAGTTTGCTGTCAGGATCTTGTTCACAACATTTATAACTAAGAATGCATGAGTACTATAATTTATGTTTAATATTTAACCTGTTTTGTATGAATGAACTAGATAGTAAAGGCAATAGAACAACACTTACTTTCTTGACCGCTGACTGCGATCTAATTCTTCAGGTTCACTGGCTAAAATTACATTTGTTTCTGCCATTTTGGCTTTATATCTTGCCTTTTCATAATCCACTGTAAGAAACAAAATAAGTGTGTCAATAGATCTTGCATCTATTCACATTTTTCTTGACACATTTCATGCAATGCAATGCAATGTTTGTAAAGTTATTTACAAATCTGAAAAAAAACTACATGTTGTGCCCAAAATACTGATTTCATGCGCTTTCCATGTCTCTTCAGGAACTTCATGCATCAACAAAGCTGCCTTGTGTTTGTCAGGGTCAGTATAAGGTGGCCACAGATTTGTGGAGGAGTCCTCATCCTGGGACTCCACAATTTTGTACTGAGCCATCTATTTATTCTTTGAAGGGCAAGCCATCACTGAAAATGAATACATTTACATATATATACAAAAAAGAAAGAAAGAAAGAAAGAAAAACCTAAAAATAGCTATGGAGTCAAGTCACCTTTATTTATATAGCGCTTTTAACAATACAGATTGTGTCAAAGCAACTGTACAGCATTAATTAGGAAAATAGTGTGTCAATAATGCAAAAAGACAATCGTAAACAATACATTTTCAGTTAAAGGCAGTTAATTGAATTCAGTGATGTCATCATCCAACTCAGTACAGTTTAAATAGTATCTGTGCAATCAAGTCAACAATATCGCTGGAAATTAAATATCCCCATCTAAGCAAGCCAGAGGCGACAGCGGCAAGGAACCAAAACTCCATCAGTGACAGAATGGAGAAAAAACCTTGGGAGAAACCAGGCTCAGTCGGGGGCCAGTTCTACTCTGGCCAGACGAAACCAGCAGTTCAGTTCCAGGCTGCAGCAAAGTCACATTGTGCAGATGACTCAACTGGTTCCTGTAGTCTTGTCCCGGTGGCCGTCTAGGAGACAAGGTCTTCACTGGGGATCTGTCTCTGGGGCTCATCTAGTTGTCCTGATCTCCACTGACATTCAGGGCTGTAGAGGTCCTCTCTAGGTGCTATCCACCATCTGGACTGGATATGGATACTGGATACAGAGTGGATCTGCTGGCTACGGTGACCTCGGAATAAGAGAGAAACAGACTAATATAGCGTAGATGCCATTCTTCTAACGATGTAGCAAGTACATCGGGTGTTATGGGAAGTGTTCCCGGTTCCGGTTTTCCTAATTAATGCAGTCTAAAAATCCTTTAACAGATTTGAATATTAGAAATATGTTAATGTGTTATGTGTAAGCCAGGTTAAAGAGATGGGTCTTTAATCTAGATTTAAACTGACAGAGTGTGTCTGCCTCCCGAACAATGTTAGGTAGGTTATTCCAGAGTTTGGGCGCTAAATAGGAAAAGGATCTGCCGTCCGCAGTTGATTTTGATATTCTATGTATTATCAAATTGACAGAGTTTTGAGAATGCAGCGGACGTGGAGGACTATAATGCAATAAGAGCTTGTTCAAATACTGAGGTGCCACACCATTCAGGGCTCTATAAGTAATAAGCAAGATTTTAAAATCTATACAATGTTTAATAGGGAGCCAGTGCAGTGTTGACAGAACCAGGCTAATATGGTCATACTTCCTGGTTCTAGTAAGAACTTTTGGACAAGCTGAAGTTTGTTTATTAAGCATGCAGAACAACCACCCAATAAAACATTATAATAATGTAAGGTATCAAAATGAATCAGACAATTTAAGATTCGATCAGAACATTGAAACATGAGGAGCCAAATTCCACAAAGAGGCCCAAGACAATGTCATAAATCTGTCCACGATACCCTGACGCCACGAGTCTGAAGCAAGTCCACCAACTAGCAGCTTTGAGCAGCTCACAGCATTAAAACAAAAGAACACTTATTGATAATTCTAACGCAGAAAGGAGATTGTCAAATTTGGGGCAAGTAACCAAAATGAATGGTCAAAGACACAGCATATCATGACCATCACATGAGGAAAATCATTAGTAGAAACTGCAGTGGGTGGTTTCCCCCACCTAGAAGACAAAGACCAGACAGAGATTCCTTATGAGACCTTTTAACCTCTGGTCTTCACAGAACATGTCCTTATGTTCACAGAATGGCACAGAAACGGTCTTTTACAGATGTAGATGCACCAAAATGAACTCAAAAAGACTTATAAACGAATATCAGTCCATTGCTTAACTCCATATCATGTATGTAACCCACACATTTGACTATCATGTTCTAATCACTTATTGTGTATGTCTTTTTAATAACTATTGAATAGCTTAAGGTTTTCATATTCATGTTTAGTATGTATGAGTTTGAAAATTCATGCTTTAAACATTTCTATCAATCGATACCTTGTAAAATATATTATATTCTGGTTATAGAAATCATGTCCAAATTATACTCTGCAAGAGCGGGAAAATTCGGACCATGTTGATTTATGTATTGGGAGGAGAAACATCGCAACACCCCGAGCTATAATTGGTCAAGACACCATTTAGCAACAATGATATTAGCATTGGTTGCCATGGAACCAGAGGCCTGTTCTGCCTTTCTGAGGCGTTAGATGCATTTTGGGGGAAGGGTCCATAGACCCTCGTAGTTGGTTTGTTGACTGAGGGGTGTTACCGAGTATTTGTTAAATATAACTGAAACAATTGTGTCTGGTTGGTCCAGACGCTACAAATATCCCCCCTTTCGAAAGTTGTTGTCCGTCGAATAGACAACAGCGAGCGCCGTCAAAGGTGCAGAACAATCAGACACGCACCTGCCACTCACAGCTGGGAGACAGTGGTGGCTCTCTGGCTGTTGTTGCCTCCAGGAGTGGTTGTGGTGCCATGGTGGATACTGTCAGGTGGTCTGCTGTGGTGATCTGCTATGGTGATGTAGGCTGTAGCAAGGTGAGGGTCCTCGAGCTTGTGCAGCAGGTGTTAAGGCTGTGTCACCTGTCATCCTGAAGTGAGTTGGTCTTGGTAAGATGGTTGTTTGTCGATGTTGTTAGCCAGTAGGCTATCCGTGGTACCCGCGATGTGGAACAGCTGGGTTAGACTCTCACTAGTGATGATGGCAGGAGAGCAGCAGTTGGTTGTTAGCCCTCTGTTTTGCTCGAACATCACTAGAAATCTGATGTTTGCGGTGTCGCTTTGCTCTTGCTCACCGACTTGAACTTGTCTGAGTTGTGTTGGTTGAGGTTTCGCTGTTGGGCATGTGGGCCCGTTGCTCCATCCAACGTTGTCTGGCTGCTTCTGGGGTGTCGACCGGTTTTAAGGGATGCTCCTCCCTTGGAGGGTTCTGATGCTGTGTTGCGTCAGGCAAGGAGTCAGAAGTTTGTCCTTCTCAGTACTCCTCAGTTGAGTTTTGTTCAAGGAGCTCTTTTGCAAGTGTCAGCAGCTCCTGTAACTCAGAAGTAGGCATGTCCAGCTGTCCTTGTGTAGCCTCCGTTCGGCACCTGTGTGAAGGGTGTGGAGAGGGATGTTGTGGTGGACTGCTGTTGGACACACCGTGGTGTTTGCAGGATGAGGATGCCCTTTTCCATGGCTTCTCCCAGTGGTTGGTCTGGAACCTGGGTCTGTTGCCATGGTGATGGCTCTGTTCTCTGCTGGCTAGGAGCTTTCTGTAGAAGGGTTTTGCATTATAGCAATGCTGGGTGCCTTCTGGTGCCCTCTGCAGTATTTAGGTTGCCAGTTGTATTGTCTCTGGCCAGCTTGTTGGGGTCTGTGGGGCCACCCTGTGGTTGCTGACTGGTGAAGTGTGAACCCCCCCCCCTCGCAGGTTCGGACTCTTGGCTGAGGGGGCCTGGGCCTGCTTGTCAGGGGAAATTCTGTGTTGTGTTTTCCCTGTCTGTTCACCTTGTTGTCTGCAAGCATATTTCAGTTCATTTGTGACATTGAATTCACCTTGGCTTCGTTTGAGTTTACCTGATTGGTGTTTGGAGTTGTCTCATTGCTGAGCAAGGACTTGGATTTCAGCTCGGGCTGCTTGCAGGTGGCATTCACAGGCGTTGTTCGGTTCGCCTGAACTAAACTTTTTTCTTCTGCAGCTGCAGAGGTTTTTAGGAAGCTGACTTGTGAAGGGTCAAGCAGAACGCTTTTGCTCCCCCCTTTGTATCTGTGTACAGGAGTGAGGGAGTTTGCACTGCTGGCTGTGTGACATGCAGCAGGGTGTCTTTTACTTGAGTCCATGCGCAGTCGGTAGGACTGTTTCAATTCTTTCTGAACCATGTCAAGCTCCTCTTTAATGTTGCAGAATTGCTGAGTCTGGGTGTCGGGTCTGATCACCTGTTCTTTGCTGTCTCTGTCTCTGTGTTTGGGTGTTGTGTTGTTGTTGTTTCTCTGTCTTTTGTCAGACTGTTGTGATTATTTCCTTGCTCTGACTGTCATAGTTTGTATTGCTCACCAGTCCTGTCTTGTCCCGTTCAGGCCCCAGTGCTCATAGCTGCCTGTATAATTTCCTGCACCTCTCTGTGCGTTCAGAAACCCGTGGGCTCCCTTTGGCATCCGCCTACCCTGGGACTCTGCGGTCTCTTTATTGGATTGCTCAGCCTCTCGCTCGGATTAGCAAGCTGCCCTGCTGGCTTCGTCTCCACTGCCGCAGTTGCGGCTTGTTTCAGCCGCTGCTATCCACCCATCTGTGTGATAGGGGATACCACGTCCACACGAACTGTCCGCGGAGGCGCTCATTGCCCATTGTGATTATTCTCTGTTCAATAAAGCCTCTGTTGTACCCACATCTGAATCCAGCCTATTCCCTGACACTGGGTTTGGACTTCAGCTCTGGCTGCATGCAGATGGCCTTCTAAGGCCTTAACTCTAGTGTCTCTCTCATTAAGTTTCACATATGCTGTTTTTAACAGTGATTTTGTGTGAAACAGTTCTCTTTCCAAGTCCTGTCTAGTGGCTTTTCCAACCTGCTCTTGGTGTCCAGCAGCTGTTTTAGCACCTCCTGAAGACTGGTGATTTCCTTCTGTTGCACCATTCTGTTAGGTTCTTTGCATCTGTTCTGTGCCGTCTCTCTCTGAGTGGTTGTCAGTTCCCTGTGGCACTCTGTGACTTGCAGTTTCAGATAATTTACCTCCTGTCTGAGGCCCTTGAAGGTGTGGGCCAAGAAGAAGATGATGTTGGTCAGCTCCTGGTTGTCCAGGCTTGGTGTCAGGTGTCCACTTGTGTCGCAGTCTCGCTGTTCCTCTCTCTGCCGTTGCAGTTCATTGGCTGCTTTGGGCTGAAGGATGTCCATCACAGTGCTCTGCTGGGTTTCCAGGTGGTCCTGGTGAGCTGGCAGGGCTGGATGTCTGTGGAATGTCTGCGACATACTGGCACACTTGTGGGAACACCAGAGAGAGTGGGAGAAGGCAAGTGCAAGTATGAACAGAGCTGTTAAGCTATCTGTATGGGGAACGGCTGTGTCTTCTAGTCTTGTATAATGAAACGCTCCAGTGTCGGCTCCAGCCCCTATTCCAATGTCCAGCCCAGAGAGGGCTCCTGTTCCCAAGTTGAGCCCAGAGAGGGCTCCAGTTCCCACGTCCAGCCCAGAGAGGGCTTCTGTTCCCACGTCCAGCCCAGAGAGGGCTGCTGTTCCCACGTCCAGCCCAGAGTGGGCTCCCGTTCCCAAGTCCAGCCCAGAGAGGGCCTCTGTTCCCAAGTCAAGCCCAGGGAGAGGGCCACAGTTCCAGAGTCAAGCCCAGGGAGGGCCGCTGCTCCTACGTTAGGCCCACGGAGGGCCTCAGAACCCGAAATTTCCCCCCAAGGAATTTTTTTTGGGAGGGAGGGCTATAGGGTTCTGGCCGGAGAGGCCAGGCCATGGAGGCCGCTCCGACATGGCCCCCTGAACTGTCTGCTCCGCCATGGCCTCCTGAACTGTCGAGCCTGCTCTACCATGATAGAGGTCTGCGCGGGACTGTTTTTTAATCCCGCTCCCGCAAGGATCTGTTCCACACCCACCCGCTCCCACTATATATTCACTCTTTGTTCACCCGCTGTCCGCTTAGAATAATTTTCTTAGTTTATTTAGATCTCATTTCGAGAATCTCACATTTAAATTTCCGCTACTGAAAGAAAGAGAGATAGGCTGACAAATAAAAGTGTAGTCTTCACAAAATTGTGTTATTTTATTCGTCTTGTCAAGTCTTGAATTTATTGACTTTGACTTGAATTTATATGAATTATCTTAAGACACAAAATTTGTATAATATTTTATGAAACAGTAGGAAAAAAAGTGTCAGAGAAAATAAAAATGTTGTACAAAAATTGTATTTCTTATTTTGATTTGTCTTGTCAGGATACAATTCTTTTAACATTGACAACACAATAGGGAAAAAGTGTCGTAGAGAGAAAATGTAGATTGTACAAAAATAGCCTATTAGTTATTTTTATTCGTACATTTTTCTGTTAATGTAGTACCCTTGTCAGGGAGAATATTAACAGTAAATACACACGATGCGATGCTTCACTTTCACAGCTTTACTCAGAATGAATTGTAGCAATGAACCAATAATTATGTTGTATTAGTCTATAACTTCATGGTGTTCACAAATTTACGTCACATATAACAATATAACCTATTAACAACAGGAAGGTAACTCACATTATAATCGCTACATTTATATTTAATTGCCCAACATACACGTGCATCCTACAGCGCATATTAGCCACATGCTAACGTGGTATGGTCGTGCTATGTCAGCTTAAACTCATAAACACAATTTACACATTCCTTTAGAACATACAACATTAAGATGGACGCATCTAGAGAGAGTTTTATACATTAGTGTGCAAATGTGCATTTCAATACCTGTCAGGAAGAATATTAACACAGTAAATACACACAATGCGATGCTTCACTTTCACAGCTTTACTCAGAATGAAGCGCATCACGAGAACTCCCTGGGAATACACGTACGTACGCAGGCACACGCGCGTGGCCAGTCAGATACGCCCACTTTAAACATAATAACATTTCACTCCATAACATACTATAAATATTTCTAAGCACCTTAGTTATTTCAAAACATAACATTTGAAAGTATTTTACAACATTTGTGTAATTAATAATGATTTAAACTGAAGACCTATTACATTAACTTATATACACTAACAGCATCACATGAGTTACAGTATACAGTATTTCACACATAGTAATCTCCAGCATTTTATACTGCATATGCAGTCCAGCCTATTACACTCTCCCCTCAGTATTTAGATGTCGTCCCCGACATGTGACCTCTTAGGAGTCAATTAACTCATAAATGTGTCTTTGCATTTCACATAAATGTTTATACAACAGTGTCTAGTAATGGAATTAAGAAGCACCTATATAGTGAGTGCCTTAATCCAATTTTTTTCACATTCTTCGACTGACAGCATACAGTTGCAAATGGAACTTAGACAAACTGTATTCTTTTCCCAGTCCACAAAAGTCATTTGGCATTTATCAACAAAAGTCCAGCAATAACAGTCTATCTGGTTTAACAGTTTTCAAGAAACAACAAAAAAGGAGCATTTTAGTCCATATCAATGAATTGGCAAATGCTGTATATTGGTCAGAGTTCCAAAGTGTGGCAACAATTGTCCAATTAGCTGAATTGTTCACAGGAAAACAACAAGAGCATGCCACTTGTGCCAAAGTAAAACAGTCGATATAAAACTTAGGACAGCTTAATGTGACTGTGGCCAGAGCCATACAACAGTCCATGGTTCCCAAATCACACGACAGTGTCTGCATCACTGTTTACTTAGTGTTCACTATGTGCAGTCCATTGCTTTTCTTTTCTTTTTTTTTAAATTTTGATTTATGAATTTCCCAAGTCATCAGTGCGCACATCGGAAAAGCAGTTCATGTATAATCAACTGTTGTGGTATGTATGAACAAATTTCAACAGTCCATAGTATTTGCGCCCAAAGACACTGGGTAATGTAATCAAAACAACAGTTCCACTCAAAACTAGAGTTCACAGTTAGTAGTAAAAAGCTGGGGCTTGGTGATAATAAAGGGGTAATGTTGACCTGGCGGTCGGGGTTTTAAGGTTCTGATAATAGTCACCAATCATGCTTTGCACATTACAACATGCGGGTGTTCCAAAGATGTCGTAGGTAAACCTCTTTGGATGGCGTCGTGATCTCCTTGTTGACCTGATCCTGTTTTGTTCTCCTAGGTGTATATTTGTCTGTTCTGGTATTTCAGATACTCCTCCTTCCACTGGCTCCAGTTCCTCTGACTCAGCAGTGGATCCAATCTTTGAAATTTCCTGTTTACTTCCTGTGTCATGTACTTGTCTCTGTTCTACAGGCTCAGTCTCCACTTCAACTCGAGTTGGCCATGGACGGGGTTCAAGAACTCGCTCAGGAATACATACTGATGGTTTAGGTAAGTTTGACTCCCTTGATAACATGTTTTTCTGTGGCTCATGTTGTTCAGTTGCCCTTTGGTTCGTCTGCTGAAGTTCCACTCCAAAGCTGTACTCATCTTCATCACTCTCACTGTTGGTCTCTTGTAACGTTCTGCGGGTGTCGACATGTCATTGTCACTGTTATTTCTTCATTGCTAATGGCAAAGCATTACTTAGGTGGGGCTGGTGGCTGCTGGATTGTCTCTTTGATCTGTGTAATTTCATCACTAAGTCTTTTTAGCTGAGATACCAGATCGAGTTTTGACTGTTTAGGCGGACATTTTAGTTCGGGGGTAGGCTCGTCTAGCTGTGTGGCATTAACAACAGCTTGGCGTTCTGTTTTCCGTTTGTTCTGCCTTTCCGCCTCATGAGAGCAAGCAACATTTAGTTTTTCAAGCGATACTTCATCAGGAATTTCAGGGTTAGAAAGATACGGCTGTAAGTCATTTTGAATACGGTCATTTTGCAGCCCAGTTAAGACGTGTAGAAACATGTTCTGCACCAAAACAGGGTCATATTTCAGCCCAGATTCGTCCTCTTGTGAGGCAAACAGAATTTTCTGTCTTAGATCGAGGGCACGGATCAGAAATTTTTTTTTTCTGAAGTTTCCTTGCTGCGCTGACTCTCTGTGGTCAGTTGTTTATATAACTCAGTGGCATTCTTTTCCTGATAGTGGGAACGTAGGATGCGTCTGAGCGTCGGAAGAGTTAAGTCAGCTTTCCCTTCCAAATAGCTACGCAGCTGGATCCCCCGGCGTAATGGATCGAATTACAGCATCGATGACTTCCTGCTCTGCATACCCCTTGCTCAGCCCGTTTTCTATTTGACGAGCCAAACTAGAAAATGATAGTCTGTCCTTTTGACCCGGTTCACCAATTAAACCTGCGATTTTGAACTCTTTATGCCAAATCACTGATGCGTTGTGTCTGTGTGCTGGTTGTGACTGATCTGCCTGTGCCCCTGCTGTGCTATGTGGAACAGTAGTATTGACATTCATGGCCTGAAGTGATTCGGCTATAGCACCTGTTTCCCTATCTGTCCTCTGGGCCGTGTTCATTGCCCCTTCAACGTGTCCTGGTGCCACCTCTTTTCCTGGATTATCAACAGTAGTCACTGTAAGATCACTTTGATTTTGTAAGACAATTTTCTCATTGATCATCAATAACTCAGCCATGCCATTATCTTCTAGTTCTTCCAGCTCACTCATATATTTTATTAAGATAAACTATAAATATTTCTAAGCACCTTAGTTATTTCAAAACATAACATTTGAAAGTATTTTCCAACATTTGTATAATTAATAATGATTTAAACTGAAGACCTATTACATTAACGTATATACACTAACAGCATCACATGAGTTACAGTATACAGTATTTCACACATAGTAATCTTCAGCATTTTATACTGCATATGCAGTCCAGCCTATTACATTAACACAGTAGGAAAAGTGTCGCCGAGAAAAATAAATAAATACGACATTCAAAGATGCCAGAAAATGTGAAATTGGGAAATATCAGTTACGTAATCAGAGAATATATTCCAAAGCCTCTGCGATGTTTCAAATGCCAGCGAATTGAACATGTGGTTGCAGTGTGCAGAGGAAAAATGAGATGTGTGAAGTGTGGGGAAGAACACGAATATGACAAGTGTACAAATTATCTCAAATGTTGTAATTGTGGGGGTCCACACAGTGCTGCCTACGGAGGATGTGAGTTTCAGATAAAAACAAAAGAGGTTCAGAGATACAAGGTTGAAAATAAAGTTTCATATGCGGAAGCAGTGAAGGGCTGTCATAGTAAGGTGGTAAGAGCAGAAAAACCGTTGGCGAATGATAAGCAATCTGTAAGGAACGTGGAGACAGGGAATAGAAAGGAGAATGATTGTAATCATAAATGTCTAAAAGAAAACGCAAATATGCTTGGAAAGGTTTTAGATATTTTCCAACATTTGTATAATTAATAATGATTTAAACTGAAGACCTATTACATTAACGTATATACACTAACAGCATCACATGAGTTACAGTATACAGTATTTCACACATAGTAATCTTCAGCATTTTATACTGCATATGCAGTCCAGCCTATTACATTAACACAGTAGGAAAAGTGTCGCCGAGGTAGTATGTAACTTTCATAATCCATGTAAAAACATGTCATTAAATTCACTTGAAATGGTTGAAAGAGGTAAGAAAGAGTTATGGTGTGGGGATTTTAATGCTCACAACTGGTTATAGGGTAGATTCTAATGGGGAAATAATAGAACAATTTATGGAGGAGAGATCTTTAGTTTGCTTAAACTCTGGAGAAGGTACTAGATATAATATAATAGATAATACGGTATCAAGTTTAGATCTTACATTAATATCAAATGAAATGGCTGAGATTTGTGGATGGAAAGTAATCAGCGACAACACAATTGGAAGTGATCACTTTCCAATAATTTGTAAATTAAATGTTAGAAATCATAATACGGGACATTATCTTCAAAATAAATGGATGTATGAGAAGGCAGACTGGATAGAATTTGGGAAATACTGTGAAGAAAATAAAGATAAGGTGGAGGATACAGTTGAAATATTTTGCAAATCGCTTACAGACTTAATATTAGAATCTTCAACCCTATATATACCTCAAAGAACTGCGGGTGAGAAAATGAGGAAGATTCCATGGTGGACAGAAGAATGCAGCAAAGCAGTAAAAGAAAGAAATAAGACATTTAAGCAACTTAGGAAAAATATGAATATGGATTATATGTTGAAATACAAGAGAGCAAGAGCCAGTACGAGAAGAATTATTAAAACTGCTAAGAGGGAAGGTTGGAGGACATTTTGCTCTTCTATAGGAAAAGACACCACTATAGATCAAGTATGGAAAATGCTTCAGAATATGGGTGGAAGAGGGAAAAAGAGAAAGCAAATTCCAGTGTTGATTGAGAATGATATAATTGCTATATCAGATATAGAAAAAGCAAATATGCTTGGAAAGGTTTTAGAAAGATTACATAGTTTAGAATTGGGTGAAGAATACGACAGAAATGTGCAAATACTGCCCCAGGATGTGACCAGGTGAGTTACATAATGTTTAAACATCTTTCAGATAATGTTATTTTATTGATACTCCAATTATACAATAAAATATGGAGAGAAGGAATAATTCCAAAAACTTGGAAACAAGATTAATAGTTCAAAGGGTAAATTATGATTTAGAGAAAAGGAATAAATATAGCAAATATCAGTGTGGCTTTAGAAGTAAACGATCAGAAGTAAAGTTAGTAATGATATAGAAAAGGCAATTAATATGAAAGAGATTATGATGTGATGAAAGTGTATCAAGCTTTGGTTAGATCTGTATTTGATTATGGCTGCATGATATATGGTGCGGTGTCAGAGACATTGCTAAAGAAGCTAGATAGAATGCAATACAGAGCACTTAGAATGTGTTTAGGAGCAGTCAAATCAACACCGGTAAATGCTTTAATCGTTGAATCGAATGAATTGCCTCTGAATTTGCGCAGAGTGAAATTGTCATTGGCATATTGGACATCTATTAAAAGTTATGCTGGAGACAATATTGCTAAAGATGTTTCAAAAGACTGCTGGGAGTATGCGAGTAAAAACGGAAGAGGATTTGGGTGGGATATAAACCAGTTAGCAAAAAAATACCAGATATTTGATATAGTATGCAGTATTTCTCCAGTATGGAGTGAAGTGCCCATATGGATAATACCTGAAGCAAAAATTGATCTGGAGATTTTGGACAAGAGAAAGGAATGGGAGGAAATGGGAATACTCAAACGTAATGTATATATAGGCATATATCTGGAAGATTTTATGGAAGTACACAAATATACACTGATGGGTCCAAAGATCCAGATAAGGGGATGACAGGAGCAGGAATATATATACCTGACTTGGATATATTCATAAGTAAAAGATTAACATCTGAATTATCAATATATTCTGTTGAAATGGTTGCTATTATAGTGGGACTTATGTGGATCGAGGAAGTGACACCAGACAGAGCTGTGATTTGCTCAGACACTGCTTCTGTCTTAACTTCATTATCCAGCCACCAGTCATCTAGAGAAGATTTAATGAATGAAATTTTAATGTTAATATGGCGAATTCAAAGGAAAGGAATTTTAATAGGATTTTGTTGGGTTCCAGCCCATATGGGGGTAGTTGGGAATGAAATAAGTGATCAACTGGCTAAAAATGCTTAAAAAAAAGAAAGAAATTGATATCAATGTTCCATTAGGTAGAGGGGAAGTTAAAAGTATTACTAAGAGGAATGTTACAAGGGGATGGCAAGAAGTGTGGAATTTAGATTATAAGGGAAGACATTTATATAAAATCAAAAAGCAGGTAGATACTAAAATGATTGTAAGAGGAAGGAATAGGAAGGAAGAGGGGATAATAGCTAGATTAAGACTGGGTCATTCGGGGCTGAATGGTTCATTGTTTTTAATTGGTGTACATGTTAACGGCTTATGTGAATTTTGTGGTGAGAAAGAAACAATTGAGCATGCAATATATGAATGTATAAAGTATAGTGAGGATAGGAAGGAACTAATAGCATATCTAAAAGATAAAGGTAAAAAGAATAAGGATGTGGGATATTTATTGGGATATGAATTTAATAGTGATAGAACAGGATATAGGATTTTATGTAATTTTTTATATAGCACAGGACTAGATAAAAGAATATAATATAAAAGATTCGGTTTGGAGGTCTAAGGGGTTCAGTGTGGAGGACGGAGGAGCTGAACACGCAGCGCCAACCGATACCTGGACTCTTGATGGCTTCAGAGTTGAGACAGAATAACTAATATGATAAAAGAAAATCCTGATTGCACAATAGCACAGTAGGTGGCGATATGCGCAAAGATTGCAACTCGCCATAAAACTAAGAAGAAGAAGAAGAAGAACAAAAAGAAGAGGAAGATTAGTTTCACCGTGCTTTCTGTTGTTTTGTCGTGATGCTACAAACTGAAATGTACTATTTCTAAATAGAAAGATGCGAAAATTGAATCAGATCACTAAATAACATCACCTGTAGTATTCTCATCCTCATAGTCGTGACTAAGTTTTGAAGCGAGCAGGAACTATCATCTGAACTGAGGTCTGCTGCTGTGAAGATGGTGTTTGTTAAAGAGGAGAGAGAGGAGGACACGAGTGAACCAGAACCCTGGAGAACAAAACACGAGGAACCAGAACCCTGGAGAACAAAACACGAGGAACCAGAACCCTGGAGAATAAAACACGAGGAACCAGAACCCTGGAGAATAAAACACGAGGAACCAGAACCCTGGGGAATAGAACATGAGGAACAAGGAGGTTGGTCTTTATTCTGTATCCATCTTTGATGACTGTTTCAACTTGTAGTACATTAAACTAACCAAGATTTAACAGGGTGCCTGCGGATCCCTAAACGGGTTTAAATTCCTTAACATAAAAATAAGGGCTTATTATCAATAAAATGTCTTAAATCCACCTTTCAGAGGTCTTAAAAATGTGATGGAACTCACTGACAATGAGAAGATTTATGTTTTATTTCCGCTCTTTGCTTTTTAGAATCATTAAACTGTTTAACTCCGAGCCTGTGAGACACATCAGATTCACTTTTTTACATTGGTGTAATCTCAAACATTTTGTGGGCAAAGGTTTACCTGTTTTCCTGCTGTTTTATGCTTAAAAATAATTAATGTACATTTATGACACTGTACTCTGTGTTATATTACCCTAGCACACAAAAAAAGGTAAAATATGACGTTTTATCTCTTTTGTCTGCCTTTTTCCTTGTTGGACCAAATGGAAAAACTATATTTGCTAAGGTCTCCCATATCAGGGCTCAACGCTAAGGATTTTTAATACTGGCCCGGACCGGTCGGGCTAGTGGTTCAAATTATCACTTGCCCTAGCCAACATGGCTATTTAGTTTGCTTAATGAAAGAACAAGGTATAGACATGTTCTATAAGAAAGGTAACTTTAAATGACTTCTGTTGTGATCTGGCGCTATAGAGAAAATATAATTAAATAAAATTAACTTGACCTTCAAGGGGGCGGGCCGCCCCCCTAAAATAATGGCAGGGGAAACACTGAACATTATTAAAGACAAGTGACAGCCAGTAAATAAGAACAAATGAACAAATTGCAAGTAATAGCACAATTAATTATAGTACAAAGATAGGAATTACATTTTCTATCAGGTTTTTATGTTTGTAGGTGTAGAGGTAAAGAAATTGAATAATCACTTATAAAATAACATTTGCATATTCTTCACTCTGTGTTGCACCTTGATTTTTCATAGATGAAAAATATCATTAAATGATATTAAGCATTTTATGATTATCGGTATCGGTCATTTTCAAAACCGATTCGCCGATAAAATAACTTCATTTTGAAACGCGCTATTTGGCTCTGATGCAGCCTGTCAGTATTCACCACTCTGTGGCCTAAAGCAGTCTCCGCCCACTGCCCATCTGATTTGTTGGGAGTCATGTATGGCGGCAATCCTATGCCATTAATAACCGAGCGCACCACTGATGCTGGCGCGCGTGGTAAATCACTTCCGCGAGAGGAAAACAGATTTACACGCGAGGAAACGGGAGCCCGCAAGCTCAGTTCAAACCCTCGCGCGCGTGTGACATGTCCTCTGCGTGCAATACAAGCCCTCGCGCGCGCATGATCATTCCTAGTGTTGGGTTGTTCTTGAACGATTCGTTCATTTTGAACGAATCTTTAATGTGACTCGGGAAGAATGAGTAGTCTCGAGGAGTGATTCGTTCAGTCGCGCATGCGCAACATCCTATAGGTTCTGTACTGGAATTAGTCAAGTAGTTCACCTGGCTCCAGTCTTCGGGTTTTTCCGAGTCGTTCGTTCATCACGTGACAGCCCCATAAGTTTAACCAAATGCAGTCTGAGCCGGAAAGAGAATTGATTAGTTAATCTCTCGATTCTTCGGGTTTGAGTCGTTCATTCATCCCGTGACAGCCCCATAAGTTTAACCAAATGCAGTCTGAGCCGGAAAGAGAATTGATTAGTTCATCTCTCGAGTCTTTGTTGAGTCGTCGTTCATTCATCACGTGACCCCATAAGCCCAAACCCGAAGACTTGTCAGATAAGAGGTGAGCGAATCATAGACTGAAGACCCAGGTGAACAATGAATTAATATTTTCTGTTTCTTATAGCAGTTTTTTATTGTTTGTAGTGTGATCAACGTTTGCGTTAGTAGTAGATGTGTTAGGGAAGTAACACGTAACATTTTAATTATATTTTGCTAAAATGAACGAAATGACTTGGAAAAAAAGGTTTGTTCATTTTCCTGAACGAGACTCAAAGGTCCGAGTCGGTAAAATTATCCGAACTTCCCATCACTAATCATTCCCCACATCCTCGCACTCGATCTTTCCTCATCTGTTCGCGCAAACACTTATTTTTGTCAGTCGTGGGGCAGGGCTTGCTGTTTTAATTGTAACCTCAAATGTCATTGTTTATTCCTCTTTTCCGGAAGTCAGTATTGGACGCCTGTTATTAGATGATTTATAATTCTCTTGACTTAAGACATGGCATCAGTGGACTAGATACATGTGAGTTATCGTTCCATTTGCTTGTTTTTATTTATTTATTTTGTCTTTATTTAATGTAATTTAATGCATTGTTCATAGAGTAGATCTTTTTCAGATACTTTATTAATAGGAAGTCTTCCGTTTACTAGTGATTGCGGTCTTGTGATGATAAGAAATACACATATGAACCCTTTTTAAAGACTGTAATGATGCGCACACACACGCACACATAAATGCATACATAGGCTATATATAAAACTATAGGAATTACAGTAAAGTTTTCAAAATGTGTTTTATCTTTAATCTTGTAAATAGATACATCGTAATATTTGAAGGTTTGTTTAGTCTGTGTTCCTATAAAATAATGTATTGTTTGTTTTTTTTTTCTCTTTAAAACAGGGTCAAGGGAGACCAGTGAGTGGAGGATGTACAGATTGCCAGGTTCATGTTTTCTTCAAGAGGCACTGAACAAGGGAAAAAGTGTCCTTAATTAAAGGTAAAGAGATGAGGTATGGTGACCCTGTTTTAGTTACTCTGTCACCACACTGCTGTTTATGAATTAATCTAAGTAGATTTTAATGATGTATTTAACTGCTAAATCTTCAGGACATCAAAGAGCCATATCTAGACTGGGACATAGCAGTGATTTTTTTTAATTTACCCCATATTTGTTGAAAAAAAACAAACAAAGCAAATACAGTTCTTTAACAGGGATATTAGGACCAGTTGAATTCAGAAGGTGTTTGAGTGCCCTCAACCCATCCAAACTTAAAAGTGATTCAAATTCTTGAACAATAGCTCTGAAATTTTCACAGGCATCGTAAGAAGGTGCTATGTCACCATCTAGATCTGGTTCTTCAATGTCCTAATGATTTAGCAGTTAAATACATAGTTAAAAATCCACTTAGACTAATGCATAAACAGCAGTGTGGTGACAGAGTAAAGAAAGCAGGGTCTCCATACCTCATATCTCTCGGGTTGATACATTTTGTGTGTATCAGTTCAATGTGCCACAGATGCTCTGAACTTCGATTGCCTTCTGACAAGAGTGGATGATTCCAGGCTTCTGCAAATGTGTCCAAGTCTGCCTGAATTCTTGGGAGAAAAGTGAAGTTCACACTGAAAAGGACCTCGACCACTGATATGTCAAGCAATCGTTATGCTTCCAGCGAGTGCAGCATGTCTAGTACTTGTTGGTCACCATGATTCTGACATCACACCAAATGTATTCAATCCTATGGAAACAGTACAAATTTAAATAAATTTAGGTTTAAAAACAGATCAGTTATTTATTAATAAATGTAAGATATTTTTAACTTAAAAGTGACATTGAAAAGCTACCACCAGATTACTTAAGTTACTAAATTTAGGCCTAAATGAAATTTCAGACAACTGTACTTTACCTTTAATTATGGACACTTTTACTGCACATGAAACTTCCTTGGTCAGTGCCGCTTGAAGAAAACATGAACCAGAAAAGTTCCAGAAATAAAATTCAAACGCTTTTACTTTCCTGAACTGGGCAGTTGTTATTTGCTGCATTCAAGTACACAACCTGCAAATACAAAGGAAAAAAGAATAATGCAACAAAAAGAACATAAATAAATACACTGGAACAGAATGTATTACAAGCTTCTTTTCAATAAACAGGAATCAATTTTCATATACATCATCGTGAATGGACTGATTTTGATAGCAGATGACTAGTAACACTGTAAATCAAATGCATACATGGTGAAACCTGTGTTTTATAGGAACACAGACTAAACAAACCTTCAAATATTACGATGTATCTATTTACAAGATTAAAGAAAACACATTTTGAAAACTTTACTGTAATTCCTATAGCTTTATATATAGCCTATGTATGTATGCATTTATGTGTGTGTGCATCATTACAATCTTTAAAAAGGGTTCATATGTGTATCTCTTATCACCACAAGACTGCAATCATTAGTAAACGGAAGACTTCCTATTAATAAAGTATCTGAAAAAGATCTACTCTATGAACAATGCATTAAATTACATTAAATAAAGACAAAATAAATAAATAAAACAAGCAAATGAAATAATAACTCACATGTATCTGGTCCACTGATGCCATGTCTTAAAGGGATAGTTCACCCAAAAAAGAAAATTTGTTGTTTATCGGCTTACCCCCAGGGCATCCAAGATGTAGGTGACTTTGTTTCTTCAGTAGAACACATTTGATGATTTTTAAGTCCAACCGTTGGAGTCCATCAGTCTTATAATGGATGGCAATGGTAACAAAGTCTATGAGTGTAAAAAAAACATGCACAGACACATCCAAATTAAACCCTGCGGCTCGTGACGACACATTGATGTCCGAAGACACGAAACGATTGGTTTGTGCGAGAAACCGAACAGTATTTATATAATTTTTTACCTCTAATACAGCACTATGTCCAACTGTCTTTGTGCGCGCGCACCGCTCTTGCGGTCACTCATTGTTTGCACAGTCATTGTAGGTATGACGGCTAATCAAAATGGTACTTACTTGTGCTTATCCGCTTATCCAAAACCGACTTCTGAGCCTGCTCGCCTGAAGTTATGGTTGATTGCTCTTCGGCTGGATATCAACACACTGTGATGAGTCAGCTGCCTCCCACTAATTATCAGCATCACCCCGTCCCTTAATCGCCGCCCTTCGCCAGGCTCCCGACATGAGTGGGTACGTGAGAGAGGAGGGGCGCTGAAATAGCCAGGGCTGGCGGCGTGTGATGGGGCACACCTGAACCGAATGGAGCCTCATCACCGCCGCTGTTTAAATGCCGAGCG
>NW_015506612.1:30767-34176 GCF_001515645.1 Sinocyclocheilus grahami
ACTTTACCTTTAATTATGGACACTTTTACTGCACATGAAACTTCCTTGGTCAGTGCCGCTTGAAGAAAACATGAACCAGAAAAGTTCCAGAAATAAAATTCAAACGCTTTTACTTTCCTGAACTGGGCAGTTGTTATTTGCTGCATTCAAGTACACAACCTGCAAATACAAAGGAAAAAAGAATAATGCAACAAAAAGAACATAAATAAATACACTGGAACAGAATGTATTACAAGCTTCTTTTCAATAAACAGGAATCAATTTTCATATACATCATCGTGAATGGACTGATTTTGATAGCAGATGACTAGTAACACTGTAAATCAAATGCACACATGGTGAAACCTGTGTTTTATAGGAACACAGACTAAACAAACCTTCAAATATTACGATGTATCTATTTACAAGATTAAAGAAAACACATTTTGAAAACTTTACTGTAATTCCTATAGCTTTATATATAGCCTATGTATGTATGCATTTATGTGTGTGTGCATCATTACAATCTTTAAAAAGGGTTCATATGTGTATCTCTTATCACCACAAGACTGCAATCATTAGTAAACGGAAGACTTCCTATTAATAAAGTATCTGAAAAAGATCTACTCTATGAACAATGCATTAAATTACATTAAATAAAGACAAAATAAATAAATAAAACAAGCAAATGAAATAATAACTCACATGTATCTGGTCCACTGATGCCATGTCTTAAAGGGATAGTTCACCCAAAAAAGAAAATTTGTTGTTTATCGGCTTACCCCCAGGGCATCCAAGATGTAGGTGACTTTGTTTCTTCAGTAGAACACATTTGATGATTTTTAAGTCCAACCGTTGGAGTCCATCAGTCTTATAATGGATGGCAATGGTAACAAAGTCTATGAGTGTAAAAAAAACATGCACAGACAAATCCAAATTATACCCCGCGGCTCGTGACGACACATTGATGTCCTAAGACACGAAACGATCGGTTTGTGCCAGAAGTATTTATATAATTTTTTACCTCTAATACAGCACTATGTCCAACTGTCTTTGTGCGCGCGCACGACTTCTGGTGCGTGCGACGTGTACGCGCTCTTGCGTAGTTTACGTCACTCATTGTTTGCACAGTCATTGTAGGTATGACGGCTAATCAAAATGGTACTTACTTGCGCTTATCCGGATTGTTCAAACTGACTTCTGAGCTCGTTGGTGTCCTCGTGGGTCCAGGAGGGGTGCGTAGAGGGAGTCCCGTGCCGCCAAGAGTCGTGAGATGCCAGACCCGCAGTCCGGACGAGAACCGCACCCATTACACGGCCGTCGGGCTAGGATGCCGGGCCGTCTAGTCCCTTCAAGCGCCGTGGGCAGAGAGAAGGATGAAGCCGCTGATAGAAGCCGCCGCCCCTCGTGCCCCGGAGAGGGGAGCGCGAGCGGCTGCCGGACTCCACCCTTACCTGGACCCTTCCCTTCACCAACCCCGCAGCACGACGAGAACACCAGATCCCCTGTTTATTTTGGACACTTGATTCCCTTTTTTCTGGACACTTTATTTTCTGTTAATAAACGGTGTCTGTCGTTTGCTCCTCCTGCGACAACACCCATTAACGTAAACTACGCAAGAGCGCGTACACATCGCACGCACCGGAAGTCGTGCGCGCGCACAAAGACAGTTGGACATAGTGCTGCATTAGAGGTAAAAAATGATATAATTACTGTTCGGTTTCTGGCACAAACCGATCGTTTCGTGTCTTAGGACATCAATGTGTCGTCAGGAGCTGCAGGGTTTAATTTGGATTTGTCTGTCCATGCTTATTTTACACTCATAGACTTTGTTACCATTGCCATCCATTATAAGACTGATGGACTCCAACGGTTGGACTTAAAAATCATCAAATGTGTTCTACTGAAGAAATACAAGTCACCTACATCTTGGATGCCCTAGGGGTAAGCAGATAAACATCAAATTTTCCTTTTTGGGTGAACTATCCCTTTAAGTCAAGAGAATTATAAATCATCTTATAACAGGCGTCCAATACTGACTTCCGGAAAAGAGGAATAACCAATGACATTTGAGGTTACTATTAAAACAGCAAGCCCCGCCCCACGACTGACAAAAATAAGTGTTCGCGCGAGCAGAAGAGGAAAGATCGGAACTGACTTCCTGTCTGAGGGAGGGACTGGTCGACGTTTTTTTGGCGAACTTCCCGTTTGGGGCGTCATGGCGAAGGAAAGACGCCGTGGCGGGTTTGGCGACGACTGCGGTGTGAATGAAGAGAATGACGGAAGTAGCATAGAAGAAGAAGATGAGATCGAGCGCGAGGATGTGGGGAATGATCATGCGCGCGAGGGCTTTTGTATTGCGCGCAGAGGACATGTCACGCGCGCGCGAGGGTTTGAAATGAGCTTGCGGGTTCCCGTTTCCTCGCGTGTAAATCTGTTTTCCTCTCGCGGAAGTGATTTACCGCGCGCGCCAGCATCAGTGGTGCGCTCGGTTATTAATGGCATAGGATTGCCGCCATAGTCATGAGTCCGACCAATCTATGCGGAATTCTATGGGAAGCCAAACAACCCAAATGTGGGACGAAACGGCGCGGTATTCAAGTGATCGCGCGCGACCGACTCGACAGCGCAGAGAGGACGTGTTTACTAGCGCCACCGAGCTGACAGCGCGGCGCGGATCAGTTACAAAAGCGCAGCGCGAACATTACTCTTCTTCTTCTTCATGTTTTAAGCGAACACTTGAATACCGCGCCGTTTCGTTCCACATTTGGGTTGTTTCGCTTCCCATAGAATTCACTCTCACTCCGAAAGCGCTTGGCTAACTGGCGCTGCTTCAGTGATCACGCATCAGTTGTCTCTCAAAGGTAAGGCAGCAGCAGACGTTGCTTAAGTTGCAGTAGATCCCAATCCACTAACGTTACACTGAAGTTGCAAAACACCTCAACATTATCTATGATTTCCGCGAAAACACGGACCGAATCGCGGAATCCAGTCATATAAATGGAATTTACTGTATGACGCGGAATGTCACGGAGTTTGTCAAAGTTTGGATGAATTAATCAAAAGTAGGTCAGCACACTTAAATGGAATCGCAATATGGACTAGTATCTGTAAATATTAAGCCGCAAAAATACTATTTAAATATGAATCCAGCATGTTCTGCGTGTCTCTGTGTAACGTTAAGTAAATGGCACAGACGAGCGGTGTTGTTTTCTACACCTACAAAGTGTGCGACGCTCGTGGTGATTTCAGCTTCTGTCGGATCACTACATGAGGACATAAATACATGAACAACATCTCCAGAACTGCTCTGACTCCCTCTAAGAGTCACTTCATGAGCATTTGACAGTTTCATTGGAGTAAACTATCTTCATATAATTTACATACACCTACAGAAACAAGTTCCTCATGGCAACCCGTCAAAATATAA
>NW_015506612.1:34199-36212 GCF_001515645.1 Sinocyclocheilus grahami
TATATATATATATATATATATATATATATATATAAAATTCAAATAATACAATTAGAATAAGAATAAAATAAAAGAACGTTATATAAAATACTTCATATTTGGCAGATGCTTTTATCCAACGGGTATTACTACATTGCGTTCAATCTATACATTAATCAGTATGTGTTCCCTGGGATACCCTTTTGCATTGTTAACCCATTGCTCTTCCAAATGAGCTATAGGAATTCACAGAAATACATACACTGATTTTTCTTATCTTGCCTTATCTTTTCTTGCCTGGCACAAAATGTAACAGTGTTTACTCACAAGCTGTGGCACTCTGCTCCATTACTTCAGCTGCAGGCCTCTGTATAATCTGTACTCTTTGGAAAAGAGTGCGCTTCATTGGTTCTTGACCTCAGAGTAACTGGGGTTGCTTTTACGCAACTCCAGGGTGATGGCATTAATGTGTTCCCAGAAACTTGTCTCATCCTCACCTTCTCATTTTACATTTTGCGTTTCATGTTAAGACAAATTTAATCTGCCTTCGACATACAATTTATGGAACTGAACTTGCCTTTTGTTGTTGACTAAGTCCCTCAGAGTCTGTTTGTCCAGCACACTTCCCTTTGATCCCATGCTTCTTTATTTGCAGGACGATTGATGAGATAACCAAGGGAATCCTTTCTTTTTAAAATTTGTTTCTAAGGCATTCCAACAAGGTATCCTGTAGATACATTGATATTTTCTTTCAAAATAGATTTCTTTCTGTGTGAGATTTTTTTAATGAGCAATTACCTCAATATTTTCACAGTATTAAAAGAGCAGCAATATACAGTATCAATGACCTCAATATGTGCACAGTATTAAAAGAGCAGCAATATACAGTATGCATACATGACCAGAGGAGCTGTCATCCTTCAAAAATGGAAAGCGGGTGATCAACCAACCCAGAATGTCTCCATACATTTTATGATTTGGGTACCTAAAAAATATAAAATATAATTATTTCAGTACCCAACAACCAACAAGTTTGACATTTAACTATTATAAAATACAATGAAATACAATACTGTACCAGGTGTGCTTGGTGATGCTGTCAAACAACAATTTTGCAATTCAGGGGGAATGGGCAACAGGATGGGCAACAAATGAGTCACAGGGTTCTTGTCTGTAAACATGAATACGATGTTGAAGTCTTTTATACAGGATATTAATTTTACTTGCCACAATACAGTCAGTTTGGACTTCAAAACAATGATACGTACTGAGTACAAGATATCTGAGGCTCGTCAGTTTCCAGGCTGTTTGAAGACAAATTAAATATAAATTAAGATAAGGATTTTAAGCTTTGTTGTTAAATATAAAACAAATTTATGCCAACTGTGTTCAATATTTAACAACACTTTTTTTAAATTAAGCTCCTTTCATAAATGTCACCAGATGTTTTAGAGTAATGTGAAATTGATTTTTGTATTTATTAATTTGTTTGATTTTTTTTTATTGATATATTTGTATTTGCAATTTGGCAGTTAAATACATTAAATGGGTTTAGTTTTCATGGTTATTAATGTATGCAATTTCAGCAATAAAGAAAACAAATTAGTTTTTTATTTTAAAGTCCCCCTGTAGTGAAAATCAAGTTTTTTATGTTGTTTATTTGTCTATGTGGTGTTTTTAATATGCTTTTAGACAAACCATGTGCCAATCTATTAATCAACACCATTGGTGTGTATGCTTTCCTTAAAACTGTAGTTTCCCCAAAGGCTGACCCAGAAATATGGTTTGAAACAGCCCTTGGTTTGCTACATCACAAACCAATAACCAATCACGTCAAGGGATCGATTCCTATCACTAGCATGCAAAATATACCAATACCAGCACAAAACCAAAAATAAATCGGAGCAAAAAACCCATGAAGCTGTGGTTTAATGTGAATTTAGAACAGCTAACTTGCATTATAACCCGTGGCAACAGTGTAAAAGTAGCCCGGAGTCAGACGCACCTCTCCCGCAGCTGCGTCTGCACTTCACA
>NW_015506612.1:36261-53956 GCF_001515645.1 Sinocyclocheilus grahami
AACAAATATGAAAAAATATAGGCCTATGTATATTTATAATCTATGACAAAAATGTATCATAAACTAGGTTAGTGGATAATTCAGCAGCAAAAGTTATTCTAGAAAAATCAGTGCACAATAATTTTAGAAATCCAAACATTTAGTGAAAAACAATATTTTGTGGGGAACAAATATAAGTGCTAAATATGGTAAAAGGTTACACATTGCTATTTGTATTATTATAAAATCCATTCATTAAAAACATTCATGAATGTTTTTATATATAAGTATATACTATAAAATTAAAATAAATTTATTTGAAATGTATAGCATATTTTTTAATAAGGCAACAACATATGATAGATACGATAGGACAAAACAAATACAGTGCAGCACGAACTGTTTTTATACAGTCTATGAGCACGAAGCGCTTACAATGTGCGCATCCGGTGTGCAGAATGATGTGCTTGAAGCAACATGACGTCACAGCCTGATGCCGTGTTGCTTCAAGCGCATCATTCTACACACTAGATGCGCACATTGTAAGCACTTCGTGTTAAAAACTGCAAAAGCACAAAGGGAAGAGAAATTGATGCGTAGTGTATTATATCTGTGCAACAGTTATTGAGCCTTTCTTTTAACAGTTTTAAATTTCAGTTACTGTGCACGTTAAAAACAATTTATAGTCTTTTCTACGCCCGTGTTTTGTTCTCACAGACACCCGGTAGCAAGTAACAAAACAACATTAAACTCCGGCAAGAAGATAAAGTCCTTTTTGCAAAATCATAGACATGTTCAAATGCGGAGTTTTGCGCATCGTGTGTGTGTGTGTGTGTGTGTGAGAGAGAGAGAGAGAGACAGCATCACATCACATCACAGTGGAGTCAGTTGTCTTAACCGTGGCTTGTGTACTGCAAACATACCAGCTTCATTACTGTGTCTGTCACGCGACTCTGTTCCCCTTTCGGGCTTGAACTGATGGTAAAAATAATTACATTATTTACTGTCTTTACATTTATTTTGAAAGATGAAGCTCGCGATTATGGTAAGGGGAGTTACATTTCCGGACGAGTGCTTGCGGTGTTCAGCCAATCACAATGCACTGGGTCAGCTGGCCAATCAGAGCAGACTGCGCTTGTCGGAAGGAGGGACTTTGTAGAAAACAAAGCGTTTGAGAGAGGCAGGGCATAGAGGACCTACAATAATGTACAGTATTTGAAAAATAATGTGTTTTTTGAATATTAAAGCATGTCAACATATTCTGTTACACCAAATACACAAAATAATGATCTTTAAAAAAGCATCATATGACCCCTTTAAGGGCTTTTTACACTGAAAGCGAAAATTCGTCGCGATGACGCTTTTGAATCGAAACAATAGATCCTTATGGGGCTATTTACACCCGACGCGATCATTCGTGGTGTGAAAAAGCAAGGATTTTTTTTCATCCTGTGCCGAATCCTTATATAATTTCAAAATTTTCCAATGAATTATGTGATCTGGAGTGTCCATTTTCTTCCACGTGCGCGAGTGTTATGAGTCGGAGCGTGTTAACTCTCTAGATTTTCTGTGTTTAAAAAAATGAGTGAAACATTTTTCTACACATGAAATATGAAAGCAAATAGACATGATTATGACGATATGTTTTGTATGCAGCTCATGGTAATTTTATAACAATAAAGGATGTTTATGACAATAAGCAGTGTGGCGTTATTAAACATAGCCCACAAAGAGTGCATGTCTGCCTATTAGAATCAAAATCAACTATAGATCACAATCGGAAGTTATTACAAGCACACGATGATGGTTTATAGTGGGTTTTAAGCAAAAACAATCACATACATTCTCAAATGTGGCTTGATGCTAGTTGTACTTATGTTTATATTTTAAGATGTTTTCTTGTAAGCATTATAGATAGTTTGTGTTTCTGGCGTAGAAGCAAACTTTATTTAGCTATATTTAATGCTGTATATTGAGCAGTGGACAATGTTAAATCCATATATGAGATGCATATGAGTAAAAATGCATTGCTGGTCAGCGCCACCTAGCGTGCAGGCGTGAATTAGCAGAAGGCGATCAATCGTTTCGTGCTCTGTGTGAAAGCAACATTCGTTGGCGATTCGCCTTGCTTTTTCGCATCGCACTCAGTGTGAAACGGCCTTTAGTCATAGGAAAAAAGCTTGTCAATGAACATTTTTCATCATAGTCTTTGATAACAAAATTAACACTAATATATATACACACACAGCATTTAATATTTAATAAAAACATTACCTTAATTTAGTCTCATTCAATTATTATTCAATAATGAATTTAAAACTCATTTTGTAGTTCAAAAAGCAACATCAACAATAACTCACCGTATAGAGACGAATTCTTTCTGGCAGACTGTAACAGTGAAAAACACAGCCGCTTTAACATTTCCCCTCCGAGAAATTGCTGGAAACACATTAAGATGTTAACATTAATTTAAAAAATTGCTACCGTGACCATTAGCTAAACAAATTAGTTGGAAATGAGCCACAGTCTCTTCACCTGTGCTGTAGTTTTGCATAACGAGAGCCTTACTAGTTATCTTTAAGTGTCACAGAATTAACAAAATAGTATTTTTTTCCAATTTAGCTTAAGTGAAATCTTACCTGAAAGCCACAAATGTCGCCAGGATGAGTCTCTTCTCTCTGTGGGTTGCTAAGAGATGAATAACTGAGCTCGTGCAAACAGATAAGCGCGGCATCGGCCTCCGGTCGTGAGCCGATGATTGATGAGCTGAGAAAATAGAGCACTGACCGAATTATATCGGCCTATCCCTGGCCGATACTTATTAGATGTTTTAGGTAATGAGGCCGACGTTTTGCTATTGGGCCGATGTCGGCCAGACATACGTGTGCGCTGAATTAAAGTGACAGTGGATTGTTTGTGGTAAATATGAACATGGATTGACATGAAAATGTAGTAATTACACTATAAATGCATTTAATTAAAATCTGCTGTGTTTCAACACAGTCAACACATGACTTTTTGGCTAGGTTTAAAGGAAAAGAGCACTTTTAAACAAGGCAATGATCATGAATCAGGCTTGTGCTGTGTGTAGGCTATTGTGTAACAATTGCATGATTGTCAAAGCAAAAATGCACTGCATGATCAAACATTTAGGTAAGATAAATGTATATTTTTGAAAAATATCTAAAAAGTGCCCCCCTCCACCCCTCAAATTAAAAAATCCCCTTTCACAAAGACACCTAAGAGGGGAATTCATTCTCAAAAATGAAATTCAGGCCCTGAATGTCAAAATCTTGATTGGATCAACAGTAAATAATTCTACATGATAAAAAGAAGGCTTTAAAAAGATCGGTATCGGGGATCGTATCGGCAGATATTGCTTTCTGTGATCGGCCTCAAAAAGGTAACGTTAGGCTAAATTATACAGCTGTCACTTTAAAAACAAAATGCACAGATCCAGTATACTGACATGTAACCAGGTTTCCACCTAAATCATATTTATCTTGACTCCAAACATTAGCGGCTGTGTTTAAGTCAAGTGAATCTTGAGATAACTGTCTGTATTTGACCATTCAAGTGAGGCGTGGCTTTCTGTGTCTATTGTTCTTCACTCATTTCATCACCATGCGTGTCCTGCTATTTATTCCTCATTCATGCACGCTGCTTTATCAAAGTGTCAGTAACTTTAAGTAGTACTGTGCTATGAGGATATATATATTGCAGTTCATATCATCGCCACAACATGGTCATATATCGCCCAGCCGCAGCTAACAGTATTAGCTCATAGTAACAAAACACAGTAATACACACTGGTAGGACATTGAGATATGTAATCGCGAATAGCATCTCACCTCGTTGCACTGTAACTTAATGAAACTATAGAACATTATATAAGGTACTTAACGTTACTTACCTTGTCTTTTGTCTTACATGTCTGTTAGCGGCTGGTAGAAGTCTGTGTCCATATTTGCATTTGTTCGTTCTCAATCATCATCCCACAACCCAAACTCACTCAAAATATGAATTAAATAGTCAAACGTAAAATAATCTATGTATTAATTTTAACACTGTGCTTGCAGCAGAATGGTTAGTCCTGTCACCTCATAAGTGTTTCCATAATACAAAGTAGCAATGCACGATATTGAATTTTTGCCGATATCTGATATGCCAATTATTTTTCAACTCATTTTGACCGATACCGATATATTTCCTTTTGTTTGGAAACAACACCAAGTCTTTCCTGTGCAGAAATTATAAACAAAATATTTTTAATTTTGGTTAGTTTTTAACAAGAACTTACTTGTTAGAATTAAATTAACAATAATGAAGGTTTTTTGACAGTACATTGAAGCTTTGAAAATAATTATAAATAAACTATATATCAATCACTGCATTTTTTCCCCCCCAGAAAGATGCAGTGTTAACCCTAATATTTTATTTTAAGATTTAACATTTGTAGATGGTCTAAAGCGAAAGAGTTGTAAAAATTCTGAAACTCTTTTAGAGCTTATGATTAGTTTAAAAAATAAAACATTACACATTAATGAATAAGTGGATATATATAAAATTATTTAATTTACAAGTGTCATGTTTGTGATTTTTTTTTTGGTTCATGTAAGCTATAGCTATTGACCCTTAAATCAAAACATACTCATAATTTTATGACATCAGTTACTGCTTTATTTAATCAGAAACACCATCTAAATGCTATTTGTGTAGGCCAGGGGTGTCCAAACTTTTTTCACAGGGGGCCAGGTGCAAAAATAATGTGTGCCGTCTTGGGCCTCATGGCTGTAAAAAAAAAAAAAACTACTATTAGACAATTAACTAATTGATTATTGCCATTAACTTGTCTTTGTCTGCTTATATGTTAGATATCCTATTGTCTAAAAAATGTTGTGTGTGCTAAATATATATTTATATATGCCCCATGATATTATATACATTTTTAACCTAAGAATCATTACAGTGTATTACTTTCAATATTTTTTTTACTCCCCCTTAACTTATTAATGTGAACAGTGATGTTGTGCCTTGGATTTCAGAATTGATGTCAAATCATGTAGTAGAGATACGAAGCAGATCACAGAGATGGCTGTCATTCAGACTGGCTCTCAGTGGACTCTTGTTCAGCGTCATCAGCGAAAATGTTTGCTCACATATGTATGTGGAGCCAAACAGACTCATCATCCTTTGTGCGTGACGTTTAATTAAGGGGAATCTGAATGTTTCCAAACTCTTGTAAAACTCTTGACAGGGGAAGACGCTGGTGGCGGCTGCGAAGAGAATCATCGCATGGAAGTTCTATGAGTTCCAGCTGCACATCTCTTGTACTACTTCTACATTAACAGAGAAAGAGGTTGAGAACAGTTTGATGTCGCTATCAATAGCAGAAAAGTCTTGAAAACGCTGATTAAATTCTGTGATTAAAGATGTGAGCACTGTTGAATATTTATAAATTTTTCCAGGGATGTTGGAATCTGAAAAACTTGAGATTTCGGACAAACTAGGAAAGTGCACAGCATTGCGGTCACTGATTTGTCTCTCAAAAAGTCTTCGCTTCACAGCAAAGGATTTCAAGTGCGCATACATTTCCGATATCAGCTGGTCCTTGCCTTGCAGGCTTTTATTTAGTGCGTTCAGGTGACTGGTCAAATCAACAAATAAAGCAAGGTCTGCCAGCCAGTCTGGGTCATTGAGTTGATCAAGTGTCATATTTTTTTTCTTTCAAAAATGGTAAATTTCGAATAGAACCGCTGTAGAGCAGAGCCGCGACTCAGCCACCGCACGTTAGAGTGATATATTACGTCACCATATTCTGCATCAATATCAGAAAGAAATGCCCTGATTTCTCTGTGGTTGAGCGCTCTTGAACGAATCAAGTTTATAGTTGTCACCACAGTGGTCATCACATTATCCATCTGGATGGCTTTGGCAAAGAGCGCTTCCTGGTGTGTGATACAGTGCATTTTCAAAGCCTCACCTCCACTTTCGCAAACTTTGTGGCATACCATGGAAGCCATTCCATTCTGCTCGCCGATCATGGCTGACGCTCCATCGGTTGTAATGCCACAGAGCTTGGCCCAAGGGAGATTCATGTTTTCAATCGCACATGATACGGCATCAAAAATATATTTTCCCGTTGTTGTACTCTTAAGGCTCTTCATATCAAGGAGCTCTTCTGAAATGCAAAAATCACTGTCCACACCTCGCAAAAAAATTAACAACTGTGCAGTATCTGTGGAATCAGTGCTGTCATCACACGGAATTGAGTAAAAATCAAACGTGGGAACTTTGTCTGTCACTTGTTCTTTTAGATTTGCCGACAAGTCCTCAATTCTCCGTTCGACTGTGTTTCTTGAAAGACTGATATTTGTAAAATCTTGCATCTTTTCTGGCCAAATTATAGTGGCAACTTTCATCAGACGCTCCTTTATAAGTTCGCCTTCAGTGAAGGGTTTTCCATGCCACGCTATTAGGTGAGTTACCTCATAACTAGCTAATGTAGTATTTTCCTGTGCTTTATTAGCACGAAAAAATTGTTGTTGTTGAGCTAACAAGGCAGCTGCCAATTGTTTCACCTTTTGATCATGCTCAGCACCAATGTAAGATTTGAAAGACTGATGTTTTGTTTCATAATGTATTTTAACATTATATTCCTTCATCACCGCAACAGACTCCTGGCAAATTAAACACACATTTCCCGCTCATTAAAATTAAAAAATATTAATTTACCCAACATGTCTGAAATCTCCTGCATTCACTTTCGATTTTCCTTTTTCTTTGTTGCGCCATGACTTGTGCTGAACAATTTGTTGTAATAATATTTTGTAACTGATACGGAACTTAATAGGTAGCCAGTGCAGAGACTGCAAAATTGGGGTAATATGATCATATTTTCTTGACCTGGTAAGGACTCTAGCCGCTGCTTTTTGGACTACCTGTAGCTTGTTTATTGAAGATGCAGGACAACCACCTAGCAGTGCATTACAATAGTCCAGTCTAGAGGTCATGAATGCATGAACTAGCTTTTCTGCATCAGAAACAGGTAACATGTTTCGTAGCTTGGCAATGTTTCTAAGATGGAAGAATGCTGTTTTTGTAACATGGGAAATATGATTTTCAAAAGACAAGTTGCTATCTAATATAACACCCAGATTTTTGACTGTAGAGGAACTAACAGTACATCCGTCTAGTTGCAAATTGTAATCCAAGAGATTCGGCGTACTGTCTTTTGGTCCAATAAGTAATATATCTGTCTTATCCGAATTTAATAGGAGAAAATAATTGGTCATCCAATCTTTTACATTTTTAACACACTCTGTTAGCATAGATAATTTAGAAGTTTCATCTGGTCTCGTTGAGATATATAGTTAAGTATCATCCTAGCGTATGATTAAAACGATGAGTGGGCCCGGTGACGATTTGCTTGACTCCAAAAGAGTTAATTAGGTCAGTAAACGCCAGTCCTAATGCATCATTTGTGTTATCAACGTGAATGTTAAAATCTCCGACAATTAGCGCTTTATCAACAGTAACCAGTAGGTCTGAGAGGAAATCTGCAAATTCTTTTAGGAAATCTGTATACGGCCCTGGTGGTCAATACGCAGTAGCCAGAGCAAGAGATACGATACATTTCTTTTGCATATCTGACAGTGTAACATTAAGCATAAGTATTTCGAATGAGTTAAACCTGTATCCTGTCTTCTGAGTAACATTGAGAATATCAGACATTGAGATCACAGACTTATAAGTGCATTACCGCCACCTATCTCTCAAATGGACCATTGACACACTATCTACAATGTCAATGGTCCATTTGAGAGATAGGTGGAGGTAATGCACATATAAATCTGCGATCCGCCGTAAAGCAAGTAGAAGACGCATCACTCGCTGGCTGTCGAGGACGCACTCAGGACAGTTCAGACATTGCAGTGCATCAGAGGTAAAAAAAAACTATATAAATACTGTTCAGTTTCTTGCACAGACCGATCGTTTCGTGTCTTTACACATCAATATATCGTCACGAGCCTCAGGGTTTAATTTGGTTTTGTTTGTGTATGTATTCAACTTTAATTCAATTCAGTTCCATTCAACTTTATTCCGTTAAAGTTTTTCACTTCGGAGCAATCATATAAGATGACGCTTGAATGCTGCTGCTTGAACAAGAGACCTCCTTACTGAAGTGAAAGTGTTGACTGGTATCTCGCGAATGCGCCTGCGGATCTCCACCAAATTTGGGGGATCCCTTCAGCTCGAGGAGCCCTCTCAAACGCCACCCTCCGCGCGTCGGTAGCCCCCCGGGATAGCTTGATCGTTCGGCGCCGGACCGCAGATTTAACCACCTGTATCTCCCAAACCCAGCTATCGACGCGGGGGTGGTCTCATTCGAAAGCGGGCCTCTAGACGTACACGCGATTCGCGTTCGAGAGGGTTCCTCGAGCTGAAGGGATCCACCGAATTTGGTGCGGATTCGCCACGCCGTTACAGAGATATATGGCCGTTCAAAGTTTCAATGGTTTTCCATAGACTTAAGCTTTAAAGCGTTTCATCCAGGTCGCCAGTAGCAAACAATGGAGCGCGCTCTGCTGGACAAACTAAGTAATTACACCATTTTAAGCATTTTATAGATATATCGGCGACAGCCTCATATCGGCCGATAATATCGGCAAAGTGATATATCGGCCGGGCTCTAGTTCAGAGGTAAAAAAACGATATAAATACTGTTCAGTTTCTTGCACAGACCGATCATTTTGTGTCTTTACACATCAATGTATAGTCACGAGCCGCAGGGTTTAATTTGGTTTTGTTTGTGTATGTTTTTTTTGTCTCTCAAAGCTGTGATTCCCATTCACTTCCATTATAAGACTGACAGACTGCAACAGTTTGAGTTAAAAATCTTTGTTTGTGTTCTACTGAAGAAACAAAGTCACCTACATCTTGGATGCCCTGGGGGTAAGCAGATAAACATCAAATTTTCATTTTTGGGTGAACTATCCCTTTAAAACATCCTTGCTAAATAAAAGTATTAATTTCTATAATTTCTTTCCAAAAGAAAAAAAGAAATCCAAGCTTTTGAATGGAATAGTGTATTTTGTTACAAAAGCATTTTATTTCAGATAAATACTGATCTTTCTATTCATCAAAGAATCCTGAAAAAAAAGATTTACTCAAATGTTTTAAATATTGATAATCGGCATATTAGAATGATTTCCGGATCGTGACACTGAAGACTGGAGTAATGATGCTGAAAATTCAGCTTTGATCACAGGAATAAATCACATTTTACAATATATTCACACAGAAAATAGTTATAAGAAATCCAAGCTTTTGAATGGAATAGTGTATTTTGTTACAAAAGCATTTTATTTCAGATAAATACTGATCTTTCTATTCATCAAAGAATCCTGAAATGTACTCAACTGTTTTAAATATTGAGAATCAGCAAATCAGCATATTAAAATGATTGCTGAAGGATCATGTTACACTGAAGTCTTTTATTTTTTTTTTCTTACGGTTCAAAAACTTTTGACTGATAGTGTAAGCTGATTATTCTTATAGATTGCAACAAATGTGCTTTAGCCAGTATAAAGAGTATGAAAAGTGCTCAGAAAATAACATTTTAAAATATATTCAAATAGAAAGCAGTTATTTTTAGTAGTAAAAATATTTCAAAATTGTACCGTTTTTGCTGTATATTGGATCAAATAAATGCAGGCTTGGTGAGCAGAAGAGAATTCTTTAAAAAACATTAACAATCTTACTGTTCAAAAACTTTTGACTGGTATGTTAGCCTATGGTTTGAAGTAAAAAAATAATAGTGAGCAGAAGAGAATTCTTGAAAAAAGAAGAAAAAAAATATATATATACATACGTGTGTATATATATATATATATATATATATATTTATTTTTTATTTTTTTTTCTTTTATTTTTTTTTTCTTACGGTTCAAAAACTTTTGACTGATAGTGTAAGCTGATTATTCTTATAGATTGCAACAAATGTGCTTTAGCCAGTATAAAGAGTATGAAAAGTGCTCAGAGTTGCTGCAAAAAAAAAAGAGAGAAACAACAAACATGTTGCTGGAGACTGGCTTATTGAAAATGCAAACTGATTCTCCGCCAGCAGGAGGCGCTTTGAGAGCAGTAGAACTAGCGGTTTCTCTAGTAATGGCTTTAATCAAATCAGCTCTGCTCATGAATGCTTCTTTATCAGATAAAGTGAAAATGCCATTGAAACTTTTCTGAAGACAGTCCTTTCCCTTCAGAGATGCATTCATATAAAACACCCACGACGTGTTTTGATTTTTGAAACGTGCAGTGCTCATGTTTATTCAATGAAGTCAAAGCCACAAATAAATCAATGTATGGGAAACACTGGTAATGTAGGCTATATCGAAATATCGGAAATGTGTTTAAAAATCATATCACCGTTATTGAAAAAAAACTATTGCATATTGATATTGAATTATTGTCCAGCCCTACTCGAGAGTTTGTTTACAGGAGCAAAGGAAGCAAAGTTTCCTTACTTTAGCAAAGGAAAACCAGTCTCCTCTTGGCTTATATCGGAATCCTCCGACATTTTTCTTTACAAATCCTTGTTTTGTG
Organism: Sinocyclocheilus grahami; assembly: GCF_001515645.1. Lineage (NCBI taxonomy): Eukaryota > Metazoa > Chordata > Actinopteri > Cypriniformes > Cyprinidae > Sinocyclocheilus > Sinocyclocheilus grahami. The sequence continues at coordinate 46,849 of NW_015506612.1, forward strand.
CTTCTAATTCGTTTTGTTTTGTTCTCTCTCTGCATTCGTCACTAATCACACAACGCCAACATCCTACGTCATCCGCAGGAACAGCTTCCGCGTACAACAGTCAGCAAAAGTGAGAAAAGTGTTTGAAATGGGTATTTTTCTTACAAAATGCATGGATTCGCTACAGGAGGCCTTTATTCACCCCCCCCCGGAGCTGTGTGAGGCACGTTTTATTACGGATTCACGCACTTTATTTCACGTCTTCTGGACCGTTGACAAAAAGCACCCGCTTACTCCCATTGTAACGCTTGAAGGGGCCAGGACAATTGTTAATATAACTCCAATTGGATTAATCTGAAAGAAGAAAGTAGGGCTAAACGATTTTGGAAAATAATCTAATTGCAAAATTAAATTTTTTTTTTTTACCAATATTGCGATTGCGATTTAATATGCAATTATTTTTTAAAGCTCTTCATGTTCTGTATTATTCAACAAAGAAATAAATCATTGTATAGTATGACCAACACACTATTAGATAGATTAAACATAAATGTTCTTTTCTGTAGGCCAGGCCTATATGTTACGATGAAATTAGGTGATGCATGAATTTATATGAATTACATTTTTATTTAACAACTACAATCACAGTATGTTGACTGATTTGTTAAACTTCTAACCTTGTAAGCATGTAATAATTGACAACATTCTTTGGTCGCGCTCCCCTTTAAACCTATAAAAACACCTATGGGTTTCGTTTTTTTCATGCGATTTATCATGCAGCCCTATTACATATTTAAGATAAGCCATATTTGGCACAAGCGTTTGGATGTCCTGCCTGATGTACTTTATTACCATAGAGTAGCCATTAATGATCTGTTAGTCACAGACTGCATGACTTCGCCTGTGGAATTTTTTTTTCTTTCTGCGACTAATAAAATTTTGGTTAACCAAGCTTCTTCTGGTTGACTAACGATTAGTCGACTATTAGGGGGCAGCCCTACAAGACAATTAAAAAAAAGCTTTTAATGCATTTTGGCTAGACTTGTTGCCGGTATTCGGTAATGCGATATAGCACGGTAATGAATATGCACGATATTGTTATCGTGGGCACTTCTAAATACCGTGAATAATTATATATTACAAATTATTCCGAATTTTGAATGCATTTTAAGAATACTTTTCCCATCAACTGGTCAAAATGCACAACACCGCTGTATGCTGCGTGAAAGACGCGTGCGCACTCTGACGTAAACAAGCGTGGACAAGAAGCACATGGCGGAACATGTGAGAGACGCTCTGGATGAAAGCGCACTTTCACTCTCTGACAGCAGATGGCGCTAAACTGCAGAAGAATATTTTTTAATAAATATAGCTGCAAGCAGCGATTACCGGGGTTCAAGCACTTTAGGCATTTAAGCACATAAGGTTAAAGACATTGTTAACATGGCTGTAGCCACTTAAATCAATGATTAAAATAGCATTTTTGGTAAATGCAGGTAATTTACCAAAGAAATAATATTTTTAACAGTTATGACTGTTATAGCGCCAACAATGGTCAAATTTACATAAAATGTTGCATCCTTGTTTAGAGTCATCTGTCACATATGCTCACCGAGTGTCATGAAGTTTTGAGTTTTTCTTTAGGTTTGATAGGCTTTTGGGTATTTTGGCCACGCCCCTTTTATAAATGAACCTGTCATAGTTAACCAAAGGACAAAATTCAAAACATTTTTGATAATTAATGATCTAGAGAGTCCGGAGAATTGCGCTGCAGTGGTTTGATCGAGATTGAGTGAAAAACCTAGGACTAGTTCGCAAAAGTAGGTTTTTACCATATTTGTGCATATTTAATGAACGATTTGAATGACAGCATTAGTCCCAGAGGCAAAGTTGTTCAGAATGAGGAGATCTATCATATGATATGAAGATCTAGTGTTTGTGTGAATATATGGACATGTTCTACAATTTCAGGTCATTTTCTATACAAATATTGTATTTTTGAGGCCTTTTCAACTGTTATAGGGCCACCTATGGTCCAATCTCTATGAAACACATGGTTTCACCAAGTTTCGTAAAGTTTTGAGTTTTCGTTTAGGTTTTATAGGCTTATGGGTATATTTGACAACACCCCTTTCCTACCCCGTTAAAGATAACCAAAGGACAAAATTCAACATTTTTTAAATTTTTTTTTTATCTAAAGAGTCCAGAGAACATTGCTGCAGTGGTTTGAGAATGACGAAAAACCTAGGACTAGTTCGCAAAAGTAGGCTTTGAACATATTTGTGAATAATTAATGAACGATTTGACTGACAGCAATGGTTCTTGAGGCAAAGTTGTGCATTATGAGGAGGTCTTTCGAATGATATGCATATTGTGTGGATTACAGAGGCAAAAAAGTTTGTTATCGCCAACTAGTGACCGTTTTCTTTCAAAATTCTTACAGACCTTTAGGGCCATGAGTCGAACATGCCCTAAAGGTCTGTTTTGTTCTGATCGACCTCCGTTAACCTTGTCCAATAGGTGCCTAAACTTCTTTGGCCAATGGCGGCCATGTTTTTTGAGATATGCGAATGTCCTCATAGACACTTGTGCCCCTTTAGACAAAGACACTGCATACCAATTTTCAAGTCGATCGGACCGACGGTTGCCTTTTTTTTTATTTAACCAAAGATTGAGCTTTCACACATGTGTACCGAGTTTGGTGAAGATATCTCATTCCGTTCAGGAGTTATAGCCATTTTAGTAAAAATGGCCCCGTACCTAACAGACGTTTTTGCGTCCCTAAGCGACGGTGAGTTGAAATTTCAACTTTTTTTGATAATTTTTTTATATTCACTGTCCAAAAAACATTTCTGCACTGGTTTGGTTCCGATCGGGTGAAAATCCTAGGACTAGTTCGCAAAAGTAGGTTTCTGACAAAATTCAAAATGGCGGAAAATTTTTATAGACGGAAATGAAATCGGAGATAGCCATTTTGTTTTGATTGAGCCAAGGAATCCAGTGATATAAGACACTTGAGTCTACGGTGTAGGAGTTATAAGGGCTTTTGCGTTTTTGATCGCTGTAGCACCCCCCTATTGGCCGATTGCGGTGAGTCTTTGGATCTAACAAGAAAGCTGGACTACTACAATCTGACCAAGTTTCAGCTCTCTAGGCCTTACGGTTTGGGCTGCACGATCAGTTTTAGAGAATAATAATAATAATAATAAAAATCCTAACAATTACAATAGGGTTTCAGCACTACGTGCTTGAACCCCTAATAATAATTCATTTAAATGCCGGAATGAATTCCGGTTACCCCGGAAACCCTGTAAACAAAGCAGCTGCACTACTTCCTGTTTCTGAATCATGTTTAAATGATTTAAATAGCCATTCAGATTTGTGTATTTGCTATGATGTTCATCACAGCGCCAAATACGTAAATATTTAGACTTAATAGGCTATTTATTTTCAAACTTTTTTTACATTTTAATATGGACTACAACATGTCCTAGATATTGTTTGAAAGTGTTTTGATTCTTTATTGTTCGGGCACACTTTACATTAGGGCTTCATTAGTTAACATTAGTTAAATCATTAGTTAACACAATCTGCCAATGAAAAATTCTTCTGAACATTCATTAATCTTAGGTATTCCAATATTTAATAACATGTTGTTAAAATCTCCCTAATTTTGGTCATTCATTTACAGAACAATGGCAAATTTTGCCTGAAAATGCCAACTTTAAAAAAAAAAGAAAGAAAAAATCGTGTTTGACCCTAAGTTCTTTGTTTTCCAAATGTCCCAACTGATTTTCATCACTTTAATGTTTTCATTTTAGGCCCGATGAAAGTGAAAGAGGAAAGACAAGATTTGAATGAAGTGGAGGAGAAGCATCAGGATCAGAAAGCGCATGACGTCACTGGAGAAAAATTTGTTAGTTGCTCCAAAACTGAAAACAGTTGCTCGCAACGCAACATTCAAAGAAAAGAGGTCAAAAGGCCTTTCAGCTGCTCTCAGTGTGGAAACGCATTCACTCGTAAAAAATACCTCAAGAATCACATGAGAATTCATAAGAGAGTGAAGACTTTCACCTGCTCTGAGTGTGGAAACACTTTCAGCCATAGAGGAAGCCTTTGGAATCACATGAAAATTCATACTGAAATGAAACCTTTCATCTGCTCCCAGTGTGGAAAGAGTTTCAAACAGAAAAGAAACCTTGACGAACACATGATAAATGTTCATACTGGAAAAAGGCCTTTCACCTGCTCTGAGTGTGGAAATACTTTCAAACGTAAAAGAAGCCTTCAGAATCACATGCTAAACCATACGGGAAAAAAGTCTTTCATCTGCTCTCAGTGTGGAAGCATGTTCAGCCATAATGGAAGCCTTTGGAATCACATGAAAATTCATACTGGAATAAAGTCTTTCAGCTGCTCTCAGTGTGGAAAGAGTTTTACACAGAAAAAACTACTCAATGAGCATGTTCTTATTCACACCTCAGCAAAGCGTTTCACCTGCTCTCAGTGTGGAAACACTTTTACACGTAAAGAAACCCTTAAGAATCACATGCTTAATCATGCTGGAATAAAGCCTTTCATCTGCTCTCAGTGTGGAAAGAGTTTTACACAGGAAAAACAACACAATTGGCATGTGCTGCTTCACACATCAGTAAAGCCTTTCACCTGCTCTCAGTGTGGAAACACTTTCACACGTAAACAAACCCTTAAGAATCACATGTTAAATCATGCTGGAATGAAGCCTTTTACCTGCTCTCAGTGTGGAAACACTTTCACACGTAAAGAAACCCTTAAGTATCACATGTTAAATCATGCTGGAATAAAGCCTTTCAGCTGCTCTCAGTGTGGAAAGAGTTTCACACAAAAAAAACAACTTAATGTGCATGTGCGCATTCACAATTCAGAAAAGTCTTTCACCTGTCCTTAGTGTGGAAATGCTTTCACGTGTAAAAGAAGCCTTGAGACAGAGTTGGGCCGATAGGCGATGCCATCATCCATCGCCGATGGCTGACAGACATCATGATGTTGAGCTGGCATCGTGATTCCTCCCCCCACCCCATCTCCCACAATCCGCCGCATCACAATACCGTGTTCGGAAAGGAAATGACGCGTACTATGGAACCTCTAAAGGGAATAAATATGAGATGGGAGGAAAAAAAAAATATTTCAATACTTTCTCTTGCCGTTAAAATCATTGAGTAATTTTACTGTATATAAATTGCGGGCATCAGGGAGCAGTTATTAAAATGCGGGGCATTGAAATGGCTTTTGAATCCTTTCTCTGTTTATGTGGTAAGTGAAATTTTAGTGGGGGGGGAGCATTTTACTTTCTCTCAGTGTGGAAAGTGTTTCAACAAGTGTAAACAAGGATTTGATAGTCAAATGATAATTCACATTGAAGCAATTCCTTACGCATGTCATCTGTGTGAAAAGAGCTTTAAATGGAAAACTGCAGTAAGGTGATTTAAAGGTTCAGTATGCAATTTTTGAGAAAGCTGTTGAATTATTCACGCTCTTCACAGAGCGCTTACACAAAAGCACACGGGAGCATTTGAAAGCAGGCATCTGTCAGCAAAATCTCTAATATATCTGCACATAGACAGAGTGTTGTCAAAAGTACTGACTTTGGTACCAGTCGGTACTAAAATTTAAAAAATGTCCATTTCCCGCTAGCATTCCTGCTGAATCTTGGTATACTCTGAGAACTTGTCATTAGTCTACACTGTCTTTTTAAAAGTGTTTGCTCATCTGCAATACGTCTATGGGACGTTTCCTATGAGATATCAAATAGACGTTCATTACATGTTTTTAAGATGTCTATGATTTAGAATGTATGTAAAACGGGTTAAAAGGTTTTTATTTAATGAAAAATTTGCCTTAAACTATTATTTATTATGTTTTTTTTCCTTCTGGGGCCTGAAATTTTGGCCAGTATTGATAATTAAACAATATTTTGCTGAATGTGTTTGTGTTGGCATCTGGTTTATACCTGTCATGGATAAATTAAGGTGACAATAAAACCGCCAGTAGATGGCAGCAAGTCCCTGTTTTAATAAATTATTTTTTGAATCATTCAAATCAAAAGATTCATTCAAAATGGCTGATTCAATTAGAAACTAAACAAGTGAGTACATCTGAATGGACCGTTGAATCACTGGCTCACTCGATTCATTCAAAAACAGATTCATTCAAGCAGCGAAGCACCGTGTTGCTCTATGGGGGTAGAATTGTTGCTTTATTCTAAATAAATAGATTATGATCCAAAAATAAATGTAAAGAGATTAACAAAAATTAAACATATTGATGAATAAATAGAATTAGATTTGTGAATCGCGTCCCGTGCATTTGTCGATCGCTGCACCCATTTGTGGATCGCTTGCTGTACATTTGTGGATTTTGAAACATTTCTAGCATTGAGACACACACCAATCCACAAATGCGTGGACTCCACCCACCGTCTACTCAAGCCAATCAGATAACAGCCTCACTTTGCTGACCAATCGTAGCACTTTCTCGCTATAGCCAATCACGTTTTGCTTTACAATCAGGGCGGTCTCGTCCTGAAATAACTTCATTCATCTCCTTTGGCTCAAATAAGAAATATAAGGGCCATAAAAATTGGTATAGTAAAAGATGTTTAAAATTAGATTTTGTTAGACCATTAGACTGTGTGTCAATCCAAGCCACAGGATTATAATTAACGTGCCTTTGAAAATGCCAGAGAAACAGCGCTTTAAATCACGGCTATGGGAACAATGCTGGATACAAACATGTTATGGAAGCGTCATGCTATTCAAGATGGAAAGAAAAGCATCAATAAGTAACTGACTATTAAATAGCTGGATTCAACCTCATGATAAACATATGAGTTTGTGTAATAGGTTAAATTGCCGTCACACAACAGCCAGCAGGGTTTCCCAGTTTTTCAGTCAAGCCGTTTAAATGATGTATGAACAGCAATGTGGATCTAACAATGTATGAAGCATTATAAATAAGATTTTCAAACATTAATTAAAAGTATTACAAAGTTGCCATTGTTTGGGCAGGAAAAAATATATGTGGGTTCTTTTTTAAATGTGGTGCAGGTGTGTTGAATATAAATGCATATACATGTAAGACGAGATATTGG
>NW_015506612.1:54345-57270 GCF_001515645.1 Sinocyclocheilus grahami
GAGAACGTGCTACGATTGGTCAGCGAAGAGTGGCTGTTATCTGATTAGCTTGAGTAGACGGTGGGTGGAGTCCACGCATTTCTGGATTGGTGTGTGTCTCGACGCTAGAAATGTTTCAAAATCCACAAATGCACAGCGAGTGATTCTCAAATGAATGCCAGGCAAAGTTGTGTTTGTGACTTAAAAAAATATATGTGAATGTTTTTTATTTGCAAATTGCATTTTATTTATTTTTGAATTTATTTCATGTTTGTGAAACGCTAAGATTTACTTGTGGCTCTCATTCTATTTATTCGTCAATATGTTTAATTTTTGTTAATCTCTTTACATTTATTTGTGGATCATAATCTATTTATTTGGAATAAAGCAACAATTCTACCCCCATATTGCTCTGCACTGTTGTATAAAATTAATGGCACATTTGTGCTCACGCACATGTGCTAATATTCAGAAAAGTACATTGCTTGTGCAATGAATATAAAAACAAAAACTCATATATGGGTATTTTTTCTTTCATTGCTTGAGTTATAAGGGCATTCTAACTGCATTCTAATAGGCTTCATCGCACAGTGAAGGCTTTTGGACTCAATACTTTTTTGCAAAGTCAGTGACATAAGTCTCGATAATGCTAGCTCTCCTATTGTCTCTTAGTCCCTCACAGTCACACATATAGCACAATAACATTATTTCAGGGTAATGTCTTTTAAATTTTAATGTCTTAAAATGGTTATTTGTTTAATGTTGGGAATTACCCCTGCATATTAAAGGGGTCCTATTATGCTCTTTTACAAGTCTTGATTTTGTTTTGGGGGTGTACTAGAACAGGCTGTCATACTAGGTTGTTCGAAAAACACATTATTTTTCACATATTTTACATTATTACAACACCTCTCTCCCCAGTCTGGCATGAACGGCTCGAATAGGCCCTGTATCAAATGAAAGCCCGCCTTCTGAAATACGAAATGTGCTGTGATTGCTTAGCTGGGTCAGTGTGTGTTGTAATTGGCACCACTCGGCACCTGGTTGGGAAATGTTATGCCCCTTACCATAGGGGTGTGACCTTCAGTGTAAATATTGCGTCAATATCAAATCAATTTGAGCGCGATTTAAACCCGGATGATTGTAACCACTCTTAAGTTCGTCTGCCTTGGGAAAGCTAGCATCTCCGACATAGTGATAACACTCGTTGGCTTCTCTAGTGGAGCTCAACCAGGTCTCGTCCCATTCGTCGATATTTGTGATATCACAAATCCCGGAAAATATGCGTTGTAGTCTTAACAATTCAGTCGTTGTAGTTTTTGAAAAGTGATTTCTGTTAAATAAAATCTCCTTTTGACTTTGAACTTTGCAGATCTTTTTTATGCTCAAACAGCAACATTACAGACTAACTAAAGTTGAAAAATTGAAAAAGCATAGTAGGACCCCTTTAAAAAGTTATATATCATATACATTACAGTAGCAAACAAGATGAACATCAGATAGATGAGATCCTCGCCATGTATTACAGATGACAAAGTGCTCACGAAATCTAAATAAAGTTTTATACTTTGTATTTGCATATACCATAAAGCCATTCAGGTTTTTTTTTTTTCATTGAAAAACAAACAAGCGACAACAAAAATTAATACCATTAAAGAACTGGACTGATGTGCAGTGTCATAAGAATAGTAATACCACTATAGCCTTGTAGTGATACCCATGCCTACTTGAGATCCATCTCATTGGTTTTCATTTTTACTTTCAGAAATGTATTACTTTTGCTAGGAGTAATTATTGATTGAATGTACCTTTTTATTAATATTATTTTTACTTTTTAGATTTTATCAATAACATTTATAGTCTGCTGATTGTATTTGCTTTAGGAACATTTTGTTTGCTTTTTGGGCTTTCTGTTTTTGCCATTGAATTGAATTGAATTGAAAGCCTTTATTGTCATTGTATTATTCTGCATACAATAAAATTAGGTGTTTGAAAACAAACATTATAACCACAGACAATAAATAAGGCTATAGACTGTACAGTACAATTATAAAAGAATGTACAAATATAGCTACAGAGGCAAAATGAGGAGCTAAGAATGGCATGGAGCATCAGACCAACTCTAGCAATGAGTAATTTAAACCATTTAAAGATGATTTTAGTCAAAATGGCTGAAAAAGCATAAAAACAACCACTAGTAATATGATTTATTAGCTTATCACTTTTGACCATAGACTGTAAAAAAAAAAAAAAAAAAAAAATGGACGACGTGTCTCCTATTCCCTCCACTATAGAAAAGTGAAGCCAAAGCATCTCAGTATGGCCGCTGCCATCTTGAGTAAATGACATCATTTGGAGCCAGAATCTGCGCAGTAAAGACTTGTTTGGAGCCAGAGTCTGCGCAGTAGTGTCGTGAGGTGGAGCCGCAGTATCAAACTCCCGCAGACCCAATCAACCATAACGACACGCCCCATTTTTATAGCATCAAATTACTAGCTAAAATCAAACTTATCATAAAAACGAACAATTGAACATATATCAGCGTGATAATTACCTTAAATGACCAAAACCATCTTTCGGAAAATTGTATTGGAAGTGTAATTAATTTTTTTATTTTGACTCAAGTCCCATTTATTTACATGGAGAGGTCGGGGTTTATGACCTGTACTGCAGCCAGCAACCAGGGGACGATCAAAGAGCCCTCAGCTTCACTTTTCAGGACGTATGAGGCACACCCGCTTTTGACCAGTGGCGCTGTTATCAAATATATTTGGTGTGTTCTGTGCATGGTGACACACAAAGTTTGGTGTCAATTAGGGCTGTCGTGGTGAGGGAATTACCCTTGCGGTAATTTTGAGTGACTCAATAGTGCGATATGCTGTATATGCAGATATATATATATATATATATATATATATATATATATATATTGTATATAAGAGATGC
>NW_015506612.1:57396-58898 GCF_001515645.1 Sinocyclocheilus grahami
TATATACTGTATATTAGGGATGCACGATATTGGATTTTTGCCGATATCCGATATGCCGATAATTTTCAACTCATTTTGGCCGATAACTGGTACGATATATAATTATTTTTCATTTTGGATAGTTTTTAATGAACTTATTTGTTAGAATTAAATAAACAATAATAAAGTTATTTTATAATGACAGTACATTGAAGATTTGAAAATAACAATAAATAAACTATATATTAATCACTGCATTTTTTTTTAGAAAGATGCAGTTGAAAACATTTTATTTTAAGATTTAAAATTTGTAGATGGTTTAAAGCAAAAGAGTTGTAAAAATTCTGAAAATAATTTAGAGCTCATAATTTGTTTAAAAAATCGAACCTGTTACACAATTAATAAATTTTATATATACTGATTTAAGTGTTTGAAATTTTTATTGTTGTGAATGTAAGCTATAGCTTCTGACCTTTAAATCAAAACATACTCATGATTTTATGGCATCAATTACTGCTTTATTTAATCAGAAACAGTCTAAATATTATTTGAGTATTTTGCTTTCATTTTATTAGAAGTAGACCAACAGCGCCCCCTACGGAATTAAAACTCCTTACCGAGCGGGCATTAGGACCCGGGGGAGGCTGTCGCTGCTGCCGCTGCATGCGCTATTACGGTTTACTCTATGCGTGATTTTTTTCCCCAAACCAGTTGGGCGCAAACCACGCCCCCTACGCGAATTCATTGGTCAACCCTGTTACGTCACCTGAGAAGATGTTTGGACAAGGTCGTTGATGGATCCGTCGCTGACAAACGGTAAACAGTTCTTTTCAATAACATTTTATTATTAGAAGTATTTGTAGGTCTCAATGTGAGTTTTTAAAATTATCATTATAGTTTTCATTTTAACTTTGATCTTTATCTTATTAATTTCGTTCGCTCTCAGGAGAGTACGCATGTTTAGGCTGTGGAGAAGACCAAGCCGTAACGTTACATCTGAAGGTAAAAATTTGAATTAAGTTAGAATTTTTATATATGTATATATATATATACAAGGTTTAAATTGGGCTCGAGCCGTCCGGCACATATAAACTCCAGGGCTCGACATTAAGGCTTCATTAACGCCAAACAAGTGACATGATTAAAACATCAGTAACCAAAAATAACTATGTAAACACCAAAACGCAAGTATTTTTCTGATTTTATTACATTTAGAGTAAGTGGCGAATAGTGGATATAGCTACTGTATATAATGTATCTATTGACAGTATAAGGTTGCGCTGCCTCTCCAGGAGAAATCAAAACGCGCAACACTAAGAAACTCAGCGTCCTGAGGTAAAAATTCAAAATGAAAAGTTTTTATGTTTAAAATACAGTTAGCTAGGCAACATCACACAACATTTTCACCATTACGACTGTTTAATAGTTCTATAAACAGTTCAATAAGCAAATACAATAATATTAGGTCACTTAGGCTACATTTTAGGCAGAAACAGCGCACCTCACAACAACCAGACGATTCA
>NW_015506612.1:61544-62505 GCF_001515645.1 Sinocyclocheilus grahami
AAGTTATTTTATAATGACAGTACATTGAAGATTTGAAAATAACAATAAATAAACTATATATTAATCACTGCATTTTTTTTTAGAAAGATGCAGTTGAAAACATTTTATTTTAAGATTTAAAATTTGTAGATGGTTTAAAGCAAAAGAGTTGTAAAAATTCTGAAAATAATTTAGAGCTCATAATTTGTTTAAAAAATCGAACCTGTTACACAATTAATAAATTTTATATATACTGATTTAAGTGTTTGAAATTTTTATTGTTGTGAATGTAAGCTATAGCTTCTGACCTTTAAATCAAAACATACTCATGATTTTATGGCATCAATTACTGCTTTATTTAATCAGAAACAGTCTAAATATTATTTGAGTATTTTGCTTTCATTTTATTAGAAGTAGACCAACAGCGCCCCCTACGGAATTAAAACTCCTTACCGAGCGGGCATTAGGACCCGGGGGAGGCTGTCGCTGCTGCCGCTGCATGCGCTATTACGGTTTACTCTATGCGTGATTTTTTTCCCCAAACCAGTTGGGCGCAAACCACGCCCCCTACGCGAATTCATTGGTCAACCCTGTTACGTCACCTGAGAAGATAGGTAGACAAGGTCGTTGATGGATCCGTCGCTGACAAACGGTAAACAGTTCTTTTCAATAACATTTTATTATTAGAAGTATTTGTAGGTCTCAATGTGAGTTTTTAAAATTATCATTATAGTTTTCATTTTAACTTTGATCTTTATCTTATTAATTTCGTTCGCTCTCAGGAGAGTACGCATGTTTAGGCTGTGGAGAAGACCAAGCCGTAACGTTTGCGCCCAACTGGTTTGGGGAAAAAAATCACGCTTACTCTATCATACACCGAACGCGTCAACGTGCATTCTCCGTTTAAATGCAGCAATCCAAAACAGTGACTCCAATCGCCATTCAGGCAAAACTTTGCTTCAAGAATGAGCCACAATGCTGA
>NW_015506612.1:62515-72815 GCF_001515645.1 Sinocyclocheilus grahami
TATTATAATTCTTAATTATGTCCCCACTGGATGCAACGAATGCCTCGTTTATAATGGGTTTTCATGTTTTTGAATCATTGCTCAGGCCTGATGGCATCATCACAATGTGGTGAGGGGTGTAACATTTCCGTCACACGCTTGAGGTATTCGGCTAATCACAACGCACTGGATAGCTGGCCAATCAGAGCACACTTCGCTTTTCAGACCAATGAGCTCTGTAAAAATCGACGCGTTTCAGAAAGGCGGGGCATTTCGGCCAATCACAACGCACTGGATAGCTGGCCAATCACAGCACACCTTGCTTTTTCAGACCGATGAGCTTTGTAAAAATCAGGCGGGGCATAGAGGAGAAACAATAATGTACAGTATGTGGAAAATAATGTGTTTTTTTAACCTTAAACTGCATAAACACATTTCATTACACCAAATACACAAAATAATGTTCTTTTTTTAGCAACATCATATGACCCCTTTAAATAAGTACACAACAGGTAATCAAAAAATCTAGAAAAAAAAATGTAATGCACAAAAACTAGCATAAATAAAATAAACAAGAGTAGTTTTGCACGGTAGCACCCAGCAGCATTTCTTAATTTTTGGTATGAAGTGAACAAAACTATATATAATAACACCTGAACTTTACTTGAACACTTGTTCTGAGTCTGAACTCTTATCATTTTAAAGTAAAACAAAGTGCTCAAGTAATCAACAACAAAGTCAATAAAAACCAAAAATGTGTAAACTCACATAAACAATAGTTCATTCATGACAACTCTCGGAAACATTTTAGCATAGTGATGAATATGACAATGTTAATGTATTTAGTCTTGGTGGAACAGATCTGCTACACTGCTGCTGAATTGCTGCTGCTGTTGGTTATTGCTGTAGTTGTAGATTATTGCTGCTGCTGCAAGCAAGTACAGGAACTTGCTACTGCCAATGCATATGGCGATACGGTGCCGTGAGTATTTAAGACATACTGCTGCTGCACAAATAGCATATAACTTCGGACTGCTGAGGGAATCATTGGTACAACCCTCCCTTCTCTCCAAGAACTGTACTTATCCAGAGTGAGCAAAAGGGCTGGCAGAATCACACTGGACCCCTCACATCCAGCACACTCCCTCTTTGAACTGTTGCCATCTGGTCGACGCTACAGAGCACTGAGCACCAGAACGACCAGACACAGGAACAGTTTCTTCCCTCAGGCCATCTATCTCATGAACACTTGACAATAACTCTGGAACACACACTATTTATTCACTCATACACTTATTTATCTAACACTCATACTCAGCATACACCTCAAATTTGCACATAATATACAGTACCTGTACATAAAAATAAAAAATATTTTTGTAGGTCTTGTAATATACCTGCACACACAATTGTCAATTTATATATTTTTATTCCTTATTTACTTGTTCTATTTTTATTATCTGTGTTTTTTGTTCTGTCACTGTCATTCTGTTACACTGTGGAAGCTTCTGTCACGAAAACAAATTCCTCGTATGTGTAAACATACCTGGCAATAAAGCTCATTCTGATTCTGATTCTGATAAAATAACCCTGTAGCAGATCTATACAGGTGGAGCTGGGGAAGGTGTAAAAGAGCATAATAGGACCCCTTTAATACATACTCCTGCTGCACAAATAGCATATAAAATAACCCCCCAACAAAGCTGGAAGAAACAAAACAAATATGTATGCTGCTGCTATACAATAATATGCTTAAAGTCATCCCTATAAGGCAGAATGAATATAAAAGATAAAAACCCACAGAACAAGCAGATCTGTTGCCAAGACAAATGTACTGCTGCTGCTCCAGAGAGCCGTGAGACAGTGTGTTTGCCATCTATGTGAGCCTGGGCCGGCTTTGCCAAATGGTTTAACGATAGTGAACTATTGCTGTGTGTACCTGATCGGTTGACCAGATAGCTTAAACTAGTGATCTGAGTTAAATGCATTTCTGGACTAATGGAGCCAAGATAAATTAACTATTGGCTTAACAATGTGAACCTGGGTGCTGTACCCTTAGGTTTATTTAACTAATGACCTAAATAACTATGCATGTCTGAGCCAATAGCTCAAATTTACCTAGGTATAAACGTGCACTGTGTGTGTCATTAACAAACAGGGATCACACTGTAGGCTGATAGATGAAGTAACCCCCAGCAACCACCTGACTCAGGCTCTGGCGGCCTGAGCAAATAGTTGTAAATTTGTCATTCAAGAGTTGTAATTATTTATTTTTTTTCTCCCCATTAACGTTCATCAACGTTACTGCAATGGAAATACTTACCTTTAACTTATTAATAAGCTAACAAAATGTTTGGCGAAAGAATAAATCACTGTACACCCTATAGTTGTGGTGTCATATGCCCAGGACTAATTCTGCCTCAGAAGTAGCTGCTCATTTATTTTGATAATTCAAAATATTTATATTGCATATTAAGAACAATAAAGTTTTCATTGTATGAACACATCATTGCTAAATGCGTGGCTTGTTCCAAGATGGCCTTGAGCAAGACACTAGTGATTTTATTTAAATACAGTTGTCTGGCTTTTATATTAATTGTGTCTAAATTAAAATTTGCAACATAGAAATGCTGTGCATGCTGCTGCTGAGAAAAATGTTGATGACTGAATGCCTATGCAAGTTGCTGCTACTGCACAAGAGACTGAACTGCTGAGAACTCCATTAATTAGGCATACAAGTAGCTAGGCGAATGCCTATTTTACCCTAACATGGTGTCGCCAGACACAAGCGGCACAATATGACCAACTCAATAAACCCATACGATAGGTAAAGAGGTCCGCAATGTATGCAGTGCGATACGGCCAACGCAACAAAACTTCTGCTACTGCTGCTATTGATAATATTCAATAACATTTCAATACTGAGTTGAAAACTGAGTTTTTTTACAGAACATATAACGCAGATAAAATGCTTGAAATGGTGTAATTACTTAGTAACTTAGTCTGACGACCTGGATGAAACGCTTTAAAGCTTAAGTCTATGGAAAACCATTGAAACTTTGAACGGCCATATCTCCGTAAAGGCGCGGCGAATCCACACCAAATTCGGGGGATCCCTTCAGCTTGAGGAACCCTCTCGAACGCCGAATCAAGTGCATGTCTCGAGGCCCTCTTTCGAATGAGACCACCTCCGCGTCGATAACCCCTGGGATTCGCGGTCCAATGGATCTAGCAATCCCGGGGGGCTACCGACACGTGGAGAGTGGTCGTTCGAGAGGGCTCCTCGAGCTGAAGGAATCCCCCAAATTTGGTGGAGATCCGCCGGCGTGTTTGCGAGATAGTGACACCAGCCAACACTTTTCACGACTCAGGCTCTGGCGGCCTGAGCAAATAGTTGTAAATTTGTCATTCAAGAGTTGTAATTATTTATTTTTTTTCTCCCCATTAACGTTCATCAACGTTACTGCAATGGAAATACTTACCTTTAACTTATTAATAAGCTAACAAAATGTTTGGCGAAAGAATAAATCACTGTACACCCTATAGTTGTGGTGTCATATGCCCAGGACTAATTCTGCCTCAGAAGTAGCTGCTCATTTATTTTGATAATTCAAAATATTTATATTGCATATTAAGAACAATAAAGTTTTCATTGTATGAACACATCATTGCTAAATGCGTGGCTTGTTCCAAGATGGCCTTGAGCAAGACACTAGTGATTTTATTTAAATACAGTTGTCTGGCTTTTATATTAATTGTGTCTAAATTAAAATTTGCAACATAGAAATGCTGTGCATGCTGCTGCTGAGAAAAATGTTGATGACTGAATGCCTATGCAAGTTGCTGCTACTGCACAAGAGACTGAACTGCTGAGAACTCCATTAATTAGGCATACAAGTAGCTAGGCGAATGCCTATTTTACCCTAACATGGTGTCGCCAGACACAAGCGGCACAATATGACCAACTCAATAAACCCATACGATAGGTAAAGAGGTCCGCAATGTATGCAGTGCGATACGGCCAACGCAACAAAACTTCTGCTACTGCTGCTATTGATAATATTCAATAACATTTCAATACTGAGTTGAAAACTGAGTTTTTTTACAGAACATATAACGCAGATAAAATGCTTGAAATGGTGTAATTACTTAGTAACTTAGTCTGACGACCTGGATGAAACGCTTTAAAGCTTAAGTCTATGGAAAACCATTGAAACTTTGAACGGCCATATCTCCGTAAAGGCGCGGCGAATCCACACCAAATTCGGGGGATCCCTTCAGCTTGAGGAACCCTCTCGAACGCCGAATCAAGTGCATGTCTCGAGGCCCTCTTTCGAATGAGACCACCTCCGCGTCGATAACCCCTGGGATTCGCGGTCCAATGGATCTAGCAATCCCGGGGGGCTACCGACACGTGGAGAGTGGTCGTTCGAGAGGGCTCCTCGAGCTGAAGGAATCCCCCAAATTTGGTGGAGATCCGCCGGCGTGTTTGCGAGATAGTGACACCAGCCAACACTTTTCACTTCAGTAAGGAGGTCTCTTGTTCAGGCAGCAGCATTCAAGCGTTGTCTTATTCGACCGTAAGTGCCCTGCGAAGTGGACTTCACATGATATTCCGCCATGATTCCAGTTCCAAGGGAACTTACACGTTACATTCAAAGGGCATTAAAGTTTAGAATTTAGATTTATTTACAGAGGTATATTATATCACACTTCACACTTCTCTAGTAAGTTTCGTCTGTGTGTGAAGACAGTAGCGCAAATCCCTGAATGAATGTTCCGCCAAACTTTTGACTGGTACTATACTATAATATACACAAAGAATATCGGCCCATATATCGATAGCGGCCTTTTTTACTCCCTAATATCGGTATCGGTATAGGCCCCAAAAAACCCATATCGGTCGGGCTCTAGCCATAATAATATGACTTGCTATGCATGCTGCTGCTAATATTATTTCTAACCTTGCATCTGAATTTGCTATGCATGCTATAAAATTTGCTAACATTGCGATCTGAATAACTATGCATACTGCTGCACAAACGTACGAATTATTGCTACTGCCCATTTATTAAATAACCAAACAACCAAATAATGCCTATTTCGCTTTGAAGAGTTCTATAAACCCTGCTGAACTGAATAGCAAAGTAATAAAATGCCTGTTTCATCTAAAAAGATCACTACCATCCAAGCGTTATCTTATCACTGAAATTTCATGCAACTAAATGTACTTTATGCTGCCGCTGCTATATTAGCAACAATAATTGGATTGCCATGCAGACTGCTACTAATATTTCTAACATTGCATCTGAATTTTGCCATGCGTGCTGCTGCGATGCCTATTCGCTTGAGGTCACATACCATCCATTTTAAGTCACTGCAACTTCAGCAATTGTAAGTCGCTTTGGCTAAAAGCATCTGCAAAATGAATAAATAAGAATGTAAACTACAATCTACCTACTGCTGCCGCAACTAAATGCATAATTTGATTTGCTATGCATACTGCTGCTACACTCCGTGAAAGTACTAGAATTGCTGTAGCTCATCCATGCATTATCGCTGAAATTTCATGCAACTAAAGTACTTTCTGCTGCCCTTGCTATATTAGCAATAATAATTGGTTGCTATGCAGACTGCTGCTAATATTATTTCTAACATGCATCTGAATTTGCTATGCCATTCTGCTGCTATTAAATTAGCAAAAAATTGCGATCTGAATAGCTATGCATACTGCTGCTACAGCTGCACGAAAGTACAATAAGTACTTTATTAAACAATGAAACGCAAACAAATAATGCCTTTCACTTTGAAGAGTTCACAAAATCTCTGTATGATACTGTTTGATGATACTGATGCTACACTCCATGAAAGTACTATATTTGCTGTAAGACTGTAGAGTTCTGTGGAATGTTTCTTTAAGTCACGGACTTCCAAGGAAGTGACGTCAGCGAGTCCCAGGTTGAAGGGAGAGCGCGCAGTTGTTGAATAAACTAACTAAGCTGGTATGCGTGTCTGTCATCAAAAGTCTACATGGTGTCAGTAGTGGGATGAAATGGCCCAGGGACTTCGCCGTATAGATCCGTTGGTTTTTGATGACAACATCGCCGATAACTGGAGGAAGTTTGAAAAAGAATGGCGCATCTACTGCTATGCGGGCCTGTCAGATAAATCAAAGAAAGTACAAGCTTACACACTGTTGAACCTAGCCGGTCCTGAAACGGTTGATAAAGCTGAAACATTTGTGTATGCGGACGGTGAAGATCATGAGGATCCAGAGGTACTTTTAACGAAATTCTCTGAATTGTGTTTACCCGCAAAAACGTCATCGTGGATAGACACGTGTTTAATACCGCTGTCTAAAAACCTGGCGAATATGTACAAGCCTATGTCTCAACGCTGAAAATCCTGGCAAAGAAATGTGAATTCGGATCTCTGCAAGATGATCTCATTAGAGACCGCATAGTTTGCGGTATAGAAAATGGCACTGTTCGCAAACAGTTACTCGTGAAAAAAGCCTCACGCTGGACTTGGCAATTAACATATGCTTGCTGCACGAACAGTCAGAGAGGAGCATGAGAGAGCTAAGAATAACACAGAGGTATGTGCTCTGCAGAAAACACATTGCTCAAACTGTAATGGCCAACATTCTTTAGCAGGCACGTGCACAGGTAGGGCTCAACCTGTGCAGAGCACATGCCCTTTTTGTCCTTACACTCCGAAGTGCCCTTTTTTAAAAGTTTTTTTTGTTGTTGTTGTTCTTCAATTAATCAGTGCTATCGGTCACCCTTTACGTCTGTCTGTCTGTTTTACAAATATATTTAGCGAATGAAAGGTATTAAAAAGAGTTTGACTAAATCTTGTTGGATCCACTCAAACTGTTAGTCAAACCTCATAACTCCACCCCCTGTCTTGACTGACTGAGTGCAGTGAACAGAAGTTCCACAGCAGAGCAGCTGAACGTCTTGCAAGGGTAAATAAATATCTTCTTGTTTGTATAATTACAGCCTTGTCTTTACGCAAGAAACACTAGTATGTCTACTGTATAAAGGCTCATGTTTTATGCATTTGAGGTCTGAGACCGGACCTGCGGAGAGAGGGCATTTGCCATCTAAATTAGTCATAGCCAATAGCCTACACTTAAGTAGTCTGTGCATACAGTAGCATTTCATCTTTTATAAATTGACATTTTGGCCAAACGTATTTTACAACAGGAAAAACTTGAGCGCCCATATAGCTACAACAAACTTTGTAACCTGTTGATCAAAACGTAATGTGATGCTGCCGTTTTAATGATGGAAAAATTGCACATTTGCACACACATTCGCTGGTCAAAAACCCGGCCATAACTGCATTTGAGTTTGACACAAAGCGACTGAGTGTTCCTCGTCAGCTAGGTAAAATCTATGTCTAAGAAAATTCTTCTTTGATTTATGATGGCTATCTGCTGATGCACTTAATTTATTAACATTTAATCATATTATATATGGTCACACTCACAGCATGTTTACAATGTTAATATGCATAATAGTTTTTTAATGTAGTATTCTATACTCTCCGCTTATTAAGATGTGACCAGTAAAAAATATTTTTTTATCAGTTTCAGCACATGCCCCTCAAAAGATGCTGCAGGTCAGCCCAAGCACAGCCAACAGCTGCTAAAACTTACTACCAGCCTAGGACCCAACAAAGGGATAAAACACATGAGCTGGATGCACAACCAGATAACAATTTGCAGGACACTTTCTGCTGTGACCCTGTTGATCTCAGCAATCAAAAGGGTGAGATTTTCACACTAAAATTGAAAAATGGAAATGGCCAACTGAAAGTAAAAGTTGATACGGGCGCCAAATGTAATGTTGTATCCAAACGAATGCTGAATAGTTGAGGAGAGACAATTGACACTGAAGGAACCATAGTGTTGCAGTGCGTCCGTGGGGAATTTAAATTTCATGTAGTGGATCGGGATGTAAAACCCCTTCTCGGCCTGCAGGACAGCATCGCTATGGGACTCATTCAGCTGGGACCTGATGTGCACATGCTACACCATGAAGCACCAGAGGTATGTGAATACAGGGATCTTTTTGATTGTGATGTCATTGGCAGCTTGCCAGTTGTGTATCATATGAGACTGGATAATACAGTGAACCCTGTAGTCTGTGCACCCCGAAAAATACCAATAGCCATGAAGGAAACAGTCAAAGCAGAACTGGACCACATGACTGAGCTGGGAGTGATAACACCTATAACCGAGGCAACAGAGTGTGTATCAGCCATGGTTGCAGCCAAAAAAAAAAGATGGCTCAGTGAGGATTTGCATAGATCCAGTTCGTCTTAACAAAGCCCTCCTCAGACCACGGCATCCCCTAAAAACAATTGAACAGATCATTGCAGATATGCCTGGTGCCAAGGTGTTTACCATTTTGG
This sequence comes from Sinocyclocheilus grahami, assembly GCF_001515645.1. Taxonomy (NCBI): domain Eukaryota; kingdom Metazoa; phylum Chordata; class Actinopteri; order Cypriniformes; family Cyprinidae; genus Sinocyclocheilus; species Sinocyclocheilus grahami. Next base: position 70,919 of record NW_015506612.1, read on the forward strand.
ACGCTAAATGTGGCTTCTGGCAAATCCCTCTTGATGAAGCTTCATCCAAATTAACCACATTTATGTCCCCATTTGGCCGTTACAGGTTCTTGAGGATGCCATATGGAATCTCAACAGGCAGTGAGGTGTTTCAGCGATCAATGGAGCAACTTTTTGCTGGACTGCCTTGTGAAATTGTAGTTGACGATATTCTCATCTGGGGCCGGACATACGAGGAACACGACGATCGCTTGCGGCAGGTACTGAACAAAATTTGTGCCATTAACATGAAACTCAATCCTGACAAATGCAAGTTCAGAGTCAATTCGTTCCAATACATTGGTCACCTGCTGATGGTGTCAAACCTGACCCTGAAAAAACTAAAGCTGTTTGTGATATGCCAACACCTCAGGACAAACAAGCACTGCAGCAGTTCTTAGGCATGACAAATTACCTATCAAAATTCATTCCCCAGTACAGTGAGATCACTGGTCCTTTGAGACAGTTGATTCATCAGGATGTGGAGTGGTGCTGGCATGAGACTCATAATGAGGCTTTTGCTAGACTGAAACACGCTTTGACAAACCCTCCAGTTTTGCAGTATTTTGATACGTCAATACCAGTGGTCCTCTCGGCAGACGCCTCTCAACATGGCCTTGGTGCAGTATGCTTACAGCAAGGACGGCCTGTAGCATTTTCATCAAGAGCCCTCGCGCCCACTGAATCACGTTACGCTCAAATCGAAAACGAAATGTTGGCACTCGTGTTTGCAACAAAAAAATTCCATGATTTCATCTACGGCCGCCCAGCCACTGTAGAAACTGATCATCAGCCCTTGATAACCATAATCAGGAAGCCACTTCACACGGCCTCACCCCGTTTACAGGGTATGATGATGAAACTGCAGCGTTACCATCTGGATGTTATCTTCAAACGTGGCAAGGAGCTGTTTGTGGCTGATGCTTTGTCCCGAGCCCACCTCTCCACATCTGACCCACAACTCACAGATGACCTACTGGAGGTCATGACTGTCCAAGTACCCAAGTACTATCGCATAGATGAACTCAGGGCTGCTGTACAAAAAGATGTCACATGCCAACAGCTTTCTGATATGATTAGGTGATTAGGACCAGCCACCTCGAAAGAACTTCCGTATTCCTTGCGTTCCTTCTTTTCAATGAGAGATGAGCTGACCGTTAAGGATGACTTGCTGCTTCGTGGGGAGAGATTTATTATCCCTCCCGTTTTGCAAAAATTTTATGTAGGCCAGCTACATCAGGGCCATCCTGGCATTGCAGCAACAAAGCGCAGGGCTAAGGAAACAATGTACTGGCCATCGATGTACATTGATATTGACACTGAAATCTCTCGTTGCGCACCCTGCAATGCACTCAAACCTCATCAGGTGAAAGAACCACTGCAGCTGCATGAAATCCCGGATCTTCCCTGGTCTTTCACAGCTGCTGACCTATTTGATTGGCATGGAAAAACACATTTAGTCCTTGTGGATTCCTTCTCTGGCTGGTTCGAGCTGGACTACCTTTCTGACATGCGAAGCAGCACAGTCATTGCGAAGTTGAAAAGACATTTTTCAGTACATGGTATTCCGCACACTCTAATGACTGATAATGCTACTCAATTTGTGTGCAAGGATTTTGCAGATTTTGCACACACGTGGGACTTTAAGCATGTTCGCAGCAGCCCTCACTATCCCCAATCCAATGGGCTGGCAGAGCGTGCAGTCAGATCTGCTAAGCACCTTCTGGAAAAATGCTACCGTGACCATACTGACATACGTGCTGCTCTTCTCCATGTTCGCAATCTTTCCCGGGATGGTTTACCGTCCCCTGCACAATGCCTTTTCTCTAGGCAAACACGGACCTTCCTCCCGGTGACCAAGGCAATGCTTCAGCCTGTT